>NW_025547567.1:0-95540 GCF_905237065.1 Salmo salar
TAATTGTATTAATATAATGACCTGATATAAAGACATGAACACTAACAAGACTGACCTGTATCCTTCCCTTCTCATTGTAATATATATATATATAAAGACATAAACACTAACAAGACTGACCTGTATCCTTCCCTTCTCATTGTAATATATATATATATAAAGACATAAACACTAACAAGACTGACCTGTACCCTTCCCTTCTCATTGTAATATATATATATATATATATATAAAGACATAAACACTAACAAGACTGACCTGTATCCTTCCCTTCTCATTGTAATATATATATATATATATATAAGATATAAACACTAACAAGAATGACCTGTACCCTTCCCTTCTCATTGATATATATATATATATATATAAAGACATAAACACTAACAAGACTGACCTGTATCCTTCCCTTCTCATTGTAATATATATATATATATATATATATATATATATATAAAGACATAAACACTAACAAGACTGACCTGTATCCTTCCCTTCTCATTGTAATATATATATATATATATATAAAGACATAAACACTAACAAGACTGACCTGTACCCTTCCCTTCTCATTGTAATATATATATATATATATATAAAGATATAAACACTAACAAGACTGACCTATATCTTCCTCTCATTGTATATATATATATATATATATAAGACATAAACACTAACAAGACTGACCTGTATCCTTCCCTTCTCATTGTATATATATATATATATATATATATATATATATAAAGATATAAACACTAACAAGACTGACCTGTATCCTTCCCTTCTCATTGTAATATATATATATATATAAAGACATAAACACTAACAAGACTGACCTGTACCCTTCCCTTCTCATTGTAATATATATATATATAAAGACATAAACACTAACAAGACTGACCTGTATCCTTCCCTTCTCATTGTAATATATATATATATATATATAAAGACATAAACACTAACAAGACTGACCTGTATCCTTCCCTTCTCATTGTAATATATATATATATATAAAGACATAAACACTAACAAGACTGACCTGTACCCTTCCCTTCTCATTGTAATATATATATATATATATAAAGACATAAACACTAACAAGACTGACCTGTACCCTTCCCTTCTCATTGTAATATATATATATATAAAGACATAAACACTAACAAGACTGACCTGTATCCTTCCCTTCTCATTGTATATATATATATATATAAAGACATAAACACTAACAAGACTGACCTGTATCCTTCCCTTCTCATTGTAATATATATATATATAAAGACATAAACACTAACAAGACTGACCTGTACCCTTCCCTTCTCATTGTAATATATATATATATATAAAGACATAAACACTAACAAGACTGACCTGTATCCTTCCCTTCTCATTGTAATATATATATATATATAAAGACATAAACACTAACAAGACTGACCTGTACCCTTCCCTTCTCATTGTAATATATATATATATATAAAGACATAAACACTAACAAGACTGACCTGTACCCTTCCCTTCTCATTGTATATATATATATATATATAGACATAAACACTAACAAGACTGACCTGTACCCTTCCCTTCTCATTGTAATATATATATATATATATAAGACATAAACACTAACAAGACTGACCTGTACCCTTCCCTTCTCATTGTAATATATATATATATATAAGACATAAACACTAACAAGACTGACCTGTACCCTTCCCTTCTCATTGTAATATATATATATATATATATATATATATAGATATAAACACTAACAAGACTGACCTGTACCCTTCCCTTCTCATTGTAATAATATATATATATATATAATAGATATAAACACTAACAAGACTGACCTGTACCCTTCCCTTCTCATTGTATATATATATATATATATATATATATAGATATAAACACTAACAAGACTGACCTGTACCCTTCCCTTCTCATTGTAATATATATATATATATAAAGACATAAACACTAACAAGACTGACCTGTACCCTTCCCTTCTCATTGTAATATATATATATATATATATAGATATAAACACTAACAAGACTGACCTGTACCCTTCCCTTCTCATTGTAATATATATATATATATAGACATAAACACTAACAAGACTGACCTGTACCCTTCCCTTCTCATTGTAATATATATATATATATATATATATATAAATAAAAGACATAAACACTAACAAGACTGACCTGTATCCTTCCCTTCTCATTGTATATATATATATATATATATAGACATAAACACTAACAAGACTGACCTGTACCCTTCCCTTCTCATTGTAATATATATAATATATATAATAAATATATAAGACATAAACACTAACAAGACTGACCTGTACCCTTCCCTTCTCATTGTAATATATATATATATAAGACATAAACACTAACAAGACTGACCTGTACCCTTCCCTTCTCATTGTAATATATATATATATATAAAGATATAAACACTAACAAGACTGACCTGTATCCTTCCCTTCTCATTGTAATATATATATATATAAAGACATAAACACTAACAAGACTGACCTGTACCCTTCCCTTCTCATTGTAATATATATATATATATAAAGACATAAACACTAACAAGACTGACCTGTACCCTTCCCTTCTCATTGTAATATATATATATATATATATAGACATAAACACTAACAAGACCGACCTGTATCCTTCCCTTCTCATTGTAATATATATATATATATAAAGACATAAACACTAACAAGACTGACCTGTACCCTTCCCTTCTCATTGTAATATATATATATATAGATATAAACACTAACAAGACTGACCTGTATCCTTCCCTTCTCATTGTAATATATATATATATATATATATATAATAATAATAAGACTGTATTTATATATTGTATATATATATATATATATAAAGACATAAACACTAACAAGACCGACCTGTATTATATAAATGTTTAGTAACCTACCTGTGTTACTGCGTTGGTTGATCTGAGATCTGTGTTGAAAGAGGAAGTTGTGGCAGTGATCATCGCTTTTATACTTGCGTACGTATGTTTTTATACCTGTACAATGATGAATATTAATAGACACAACCTGCGGAAAGGTACTGGTTAAACCAGGTGTTTACCCAATGGACGGGCTCAAAGGAAAACCATTCAACAGAATCGATTATGATGATGATATTGTCTTGGTGTTTGAGGAAGAGAAATACCAGCAAAATATGGTTGAAAGATGTCTCGTCTTTCAATGTCTTTTTAAGTCTTTTCAACCCCAAAAATATATTTTCAACGTCTTGTGCTCATAGGGAGAACTCCTGTTGACCTTTAAATTTAAATAGCATTTCCTTAATTGATTAATTAATTGCTCTTGTCATCTTTCCTCGCCACCATCTGTTGGTGGCAAGTGACGCACCTTCTCGGGTTCCCGAGTGGCGCATCAATCTAAGGCACTGAATTTCAGTGCTAGAGGCTTCACTACAGTCCCTGGGTCGAATCCAGGCTGTATCACAACCGGCCGGGATTGGGAGTCCCATAGGGCGGCGCACAATTGGCCCAGCGTCGTCTGGGTTAGGGGAGGGTTTTGATGGTGTAGGCCGTCATTGTAAAATAAGAATTTGTTCTTAACTGACTTGCCTAGTTAAATAAAGGTTAAATAAAAAATAAAATAAATTTAAACTAATCCAATGGGTTTTGAAAAGGAGGCGAGGAGAGAGGATGCAAGGAACCAAGGAAACGCAATTGAGATCCTTCATTATTTTATGCCGTGTACTCTTCACTGATGGTCTGTGTTCCGTTGAGGATGGTCTGTGTTCTGTTGGGGATGGTCTGTGTTCTGTTGGGGATGGTCTGTGTTCTGTTGGGGATGGTCTGTGTTCTGTTGGGGATGGTCTGTGTTCTGTTGGGGATGGTCTGTGTTCTGTTGGGGATGGTCTGTGTTCTGTTGGGGATGGTCTGTGTTCTGTTGGGGATGGTCTGTGTTCTGTTGGGGATGGTCTGTGTTCTGTTGGGGATGGTCTGTGTTCTGTTGGGGATGGTCTGTGTTCTGTTGGGGATGGTCTGTGTTCTGTTGGGGATGGTCTGTGTTCTGTTGGGGATGGTCTGTGTTCTGTTGGGGATGGTCTGTGTTCTGTTGGGGATGGTCTGTGTTCTGTTGGGGATGGTCTGTGTTCTGTTGGGGATGGTCTGTGTTCTGTTGGGGATGGTCTGTGTTCTGTTGGGGATGGTCTGTGTTCTGTTGGGGATGGTCGCTGTGTTCTGTTGGGGATGGTCTGTGTTCTGTTGGGGATGGTCTGTGTTCTGTTGGGGATGGTCTGTGTTCTGTTGGGGATGGTCTGTGTTCTGTTGGGGATGGTCTGTGTTCTGTTGGAGATGGTCTGTGTTCTGTTGGAGATGGTCTGTGTTCTGTTGGGGATGGTCTGTGTTCTGTTGGGGATGGTCGCTGTGTTCTGTTGGGGATGGTCTGTGTTCTGTTGGGGATGGTCTGTGTTCTGTTGGGGATGGTCTGTGTTCTGTTGGAGATGGTCTGTGTTCTGTTGGGGATGGTCTGTGTTCTGTTGGAGATGGTCTGTGCTGTGATCAGTGAATCTGAAGACCAGGAGGGGAGACCAGGCTCCACAGAACACCAGGGGCTGTATGTATTAAACCTCTCAGAGTAGGGCTGATCTAGGATCAGTTTTATTGATTATATGGACAGATCCTAGATCAGCACTCCTACTCTGAGACTCTTTGTGGATAAGGGCCCAGGTCACACCCCTCTGTCCTCTAATCTTATTCATTGTGATCTTAAATGCAAAACTGATCCTAAATCAGCACTCCTCTGAGAGAGTTTGACATCTCTGTCGTCTGGCCTGTAGCTGCCCTTCCTCCTGATCCTAAATCAGCACTCCTCTGAGAGGGTTTGACATCTCTATCGGCTGGCCTGTAGCTGCCCTTCCTCCTGATCCTAAATCAGCACTCCTCTGAGAGGGTTTGACATCTCTGTCGGCTGGCCTGTAGCTGCCCTTCCTCCTGATCCTAAATCAGCACTCCTCTGAGAGGGTTTGACATCTCTATCGTCTGGCCTGTAGCTGCCCTTCCTCCTGATCCTAAATCAGCACTCCTCTGAGAGGGTTTGACATCTCTGTCGGCTGGCCTGTAGCTGCCCTTCCTCCTGATCCTAAATCAGCACTCCTCTGAGAGGGTTTGACATCTCTGTCGGCTGGCCTGTAGCTGCCCTTCCTCCTGATCCTAAATCAGCACTCCTCTGAGAGGGTTTGACATCTCTATCGGCTGGCCTGTAGCTGCCCTTCCTCCTGATCCTAAATCAGCACTCCTCTGAGAAGGTTTGACATCTCTATCGGCTGGCCTGTAGCTGCCCTTCCTCCTGATCTTAAATCAGCACTCCTCTGAGAAGGTTTGACATCTCTATCGGCTGGCCTGTAGCTGCCCTTCCTCCTGATCCTAAATCAGCACTCCTCTGAGAAGGTTTGACATCTCTATCGGCTGGCCTGTAGCTGCCCTTCCTCCTGATCCTAAATCAGCACTCCTCTGAGAAGGTTTGACATCTCTATCGGCTGGCCTGTAGCTGCCCTTCCTCCTGATCCTAAATCAGCACTCCTCTGAGAAGGTTTGACATCTCTATCGGCTGACCTAGCTACCTTTCTTCCTAGACTTTGTTGCTTTTCATGATATGGTTATTTGTTATTATAATTATTTTATTTTATGCACTTTGAGAATGTTCTTGTATAGTGGAAAGCGCTTTTGCAAATATATTAATAATAATAATTATTATTATTATTACTACTACATATGAACGTTCCAAAACGTTGCTTTCCGCTGAACGCGCCCCAGAACAGTAGAGTGGAGGAGGAGAGTCAGGATGTGTTGTAGGAGAAATAAGTCAAAACTCAAATTGCCTGGAAAATAAACATGATCCATAACACATGATTGAGGGAGAATATTTGCACTGAAGGCTACTTTTTATTGAAAAGTAAAAAGCACTGACATACACTGAGTGTACAAAACATTAAGAACACCTGCTCTTTCCATGACAGACTGACCAGGTGAATCCAGGTGAAAGCTATGATCCCTTATTGATGTCACCTGTTAAATGCACTTCAATCACTGTAGATGAAGGGGAGGAGACAGGTTAAAGAAGGATTTTTAAGCCTTGAGAAAATTGAGAAATGATTGTGTATGTGTGCCATTCAGAGGGTGAATGGGTAAGACAAAATATGTAAGTGCCTTTGAACGGGGTATGGTAGTAGGTGCCAGGCGCACTGGTTTGAGTGTGTCAAAACTGCATCGCTGCTGGGTTTTTTACGCTCAACAGTTTCCTGTGTGTAGAACGGTCCACCACCCAAAGGACATCTAGCCAACTTGACACAACTGTGGGAAGCATTGGGCCAGCATCCCTGTGGAACACTTTTGACACCTTGTAAAGTCTATGCCCCAACGAATTGAGGCTGTTCTGAGGGAAAAGAGGGGTAAGCAACTCAATATTAGGAAGGTGTTGCTAATGTTTTTTACACCATGTAGACACATAGGGGTGACAGGTAGCCTAGTGGTTAGAGCGTTGGACCAGTAATCAAAAGGTTGCAAGATTGAATCCCCGAGCTGACAAGGTAAAAATCTGTCGTTCTGCCTCTGGACAAGGCAGTTAACCCACTGTTCATAGGCCGCAGGTCTTCCAGTACTATAGCCTTCCGGAGGATATCCTCTCCGATCGTGGCCCCCCAATTCACATCACGTGTATGGAAGGCTTTCATGGAGAAGCTGGGGGTCACGGTCAGCCTCACTTCTGGGTACCGGCCTCAATCTAACGGGCAGGTGGAGAGGATGAACCAGGAGCTGGGGAGGTTCCTGAGGAGTCACTGCCAGGACCTGCAGGGGGAGTGGTCATGATTCCTTACTTGGGCTGAATACGCCCAGAATTCATTGCGACACTCCTCCACAGGGCTGACTCCCTTCCAGTGTGTTCTGGGCTATCAGCCGGCCCCTGGCTCTGTGGACCCCGAGCCAGAACGAAGCTCCTGCGGTGGATGTGTGGTTCAGGTGTGTGGAAGAGGTATGGAATGAAGCCCACGTGAGACTCCAGTGTGCCGTCCACTGTCAGAATAACCAGGTGAATCACCACTGCAGTGAGGCTCCCGTGTTCCATCCTGGTGATCACGTCTGGCTCTCCACCAGGAACCTCCCGCTCCGCCTGCCCTGTAAGAAGCTGAGTCCCCGTTTGTGGGGCCGTTCAAGGAGGTAACTTTACAACTCCCCACTAACTACCGGATCTCACCATATTTTCATGTTTCTCTCCTCAGGCCGGTGGTTCTTGGTCCACCGGCTTCCGTCCCCCACGACACCCCTCCGCCTCCCTTGGACACTGAGGGGAGCCCCGCCTATCCCTTCAGATTACTCCTGGATGGAGCGGTACGGGGTTCCGGTGGACGACATTCTAGATCCCAACATAATCTGAGAATTCCACTGTGCTGAAGACTGAGGCTGGAGGCGCGCATCAGGGTTGCCAGGACCCTGTTATGTCTACTTCCCCTCGCCGGTGCTCGACGTTGCCGGTCTACTAACCAGCGGTCCTGGCAACCCATGTTTAAGCACACCTGCGTCTCATCATCAGTCACACCTGGACTTCATTACTTCAAGATTACTTACCCTTTACATTGCACTCTGTTGTTATCAGTCAGCAGGTAGTATTGGTTGTTTCCTTGTCAGACGTTTCTCTTGTTTTGTATCGTTCCATGTTCGTTATTATTAAACTCACTGCACCTGCTTCTTGACTCCCTGTGTTGACGTTACACAGACACATTGCATATGCTACAGAACAACAAAATGGAGCCCTTTACATAGCCCTTCTCCCCTTGTCTATAGGAGGGACACATGCTGTTTAAATGGCCCAAATGTTGATTTAGACCCTTTACCTAGTCCTTCTCCCCTTGTCTATAGCAGGGACACACACTGTCTAAATGGCCCAAATGTTGATTTAGACCCTTTACATAGTCCTTCTCCCCTTGTCTATAGCAGGGACACACGCTGTCTAAATGGCCCAAATGTTGATTTAGACCCTTTACATAGCCCTTCTCCCCTTGTCTATAGCAGGGACACACGCTGTCTAAATGGCCCAAATGTTGATTTAGACCCTTTACATAGTCCTTCTCCCCTTGTCTATAGCAGGGACACACGCTGTCTAAATGGCCCAAATGTTGATTTAGACCCTTTACATAGCCCTTCTCCCCTTGTCTATAGGAGTAACACACGCTGTCTAAATGGCCCAAATGTTGATTTAGACCCTTTACATAGTCCTTCTCCCCTTGTCTATAGGAGGGACACACGCTGTCTAAATGGCCCAAATGTTGATTTAGACCCTTTACATAGCCCTTCTCCCCTTGTCTATAGCAGGGACACACGCTGTCTAAATGGCCCAAATGTTGATTTAGACCCTTTACCTAGTCCTTCTCCCCTTGTCTATAGGAGTAACACACGCTGTCTAAATGGCCCAAATGTTGATTTAGACCCTTTACCTAGTCCTTCTCCCCTTGTCTATAGCAGGGACACACGCTGTCTAAATGGCCCAAATGTTGATTTAGACCCTTTACATAGCCCTTCTCCCCTTGTCTATAGCAGGGACACACGCTGTCTAAATGGCCCAAATGTTGATTTAGACCCTTTACATAGTCCTTCTCCCCTTGTCTATAGCAGGGACACATGCTGTTTAAATGGCCCAAATGTTGATTTAGACCCTTTACATAGTCCTTCTCCCCTTGTCTATAGGAGTAACACACGCTGTCTAAATGGCCCAAATGTTGATTTAGACCCTTTACATAGTCCTTCTCCCCTTGTCTATAGCAGGGACACACGCTGTCTAAATGGCCCAAATGTTGATTTAGACCCTTTACATAGCCCTTCTCCCTTGTCTATAGCAGGGACACACGCTGTCTAAACGGCCCAAATGTTGATTTAGACCCTTTACATAGCCCTTCTCCCCTTGTCTATAGGAGTAACACACGCTGTCTAAATGGCCCAAATGTTGATTTAGACCCTTTACATAGCCCTTCTCCCCTTGTCTATAGGAGTAACACACGCTGTCTAAATGGCCCAAATGTTGATTTAGACCCTTTACCTAGTCCTTCTCCCCTTGTCTATAGCAGGGACACACGCTGTCTAAATGGCCCAAATGTTGATTTAGACCCTTTACATAGCCCTTCTCCCCTTGTCTATAGCAGGGACACACGCTGTCTAAACGGCCCAAATGTTGATTTAGACCCTTTACATAGCCCTTCTCCCCTTGTCTATAGGAGTAACACACGCTGTCTAAATGGCCCAAATGTTGATTTAGACCCTTTACATAGTCCTTCTCCCCTTGTCTATAGGAGTAACACACGCTGTTTAAATGGCCCAAATGTTGATTTAGACCCTTTACATAGCCCTTCTCCCCTTGTCTATAGCAGGGACACACGCTGTCTAAACGGCCCAAATGTTGATTTAGACCCTTTACATAGCCCTTCTCCCCTTGTCTATAGCAGTAACACAAGCTGTCTAAATGGCCCAAATGTTGATTTAGACCCTTTACATAGCCCTTCTCCCCTTGTCTATAGGAGTAACACACGCTGTCTAAATGGCCCAAATGTTGATTTAGACCCTTTACATAGCCCTTCTCCCCTTGTCTATAGGAGTAACACACGCTGTCTAAATGGCCCAAATGTTGATTTAGACCCTTTACATAGTCCTTCTCCCCTTGTCTATAGCAGGGACACACGCTGTCTAAATGGCCCAAATGTTGATTTAGACCCTTTACATAGCCCTTCTCCCCTTGTCTATAGCAGGGACACACGCTGTCTAAATGGCCCAAATGTTGATTTAGACCCTTTACATAGCCCTTCTCCCCTTGTCTATAGCAGGGACACACGCTGTCTAAATGGCCCAAATGTTGATTTAGACCCTTTACATAGCCCTTCTCCCCTTGTCTATAGCAGGGACACACGCTGTCTAAATGGCCCAAATGTTGATTTAGACCCTTTACATAGCCCTTCTCCCCTTGTCTATAGGAGTAACACACGCTGTCTAAATGGCCCAAATGTTGATTTAGACCCTTTACATAGTCCTTCTCCCCTTGTCTATAGCAGGGACACACGCTGTCTAAATGGCCCAAATGTTGATTTAGACCCTTTACATAGCCCTTCTCCCCTTGTCTATAGCAAGGACACACGCTGTCTAAATGGACCAAATGTTGATTTAGACCCTTTACATAGCCTTTCTCCCCTTGTCTATAGCAGGGACACACGCTGTCTAAACGGCCCAAATGTTGATTTAGACCCTTTACATAGCCCTTCTCCCCTTGTCTATAGCAGGGACACACGCTGTCTAAATGGCCCAAATGTTGATTTAGACCCTTTACATAGCCCTTCTCCCCTTGTCTATAGCAGGGACACACGCTGTCTAAATACCCCAAATGTTGATTTAGACCCTTTACATAGCCCTTCTCCCCTTGTCTATAGCAGGGACACACGCTGTCTAAATGGCCCAAATGTTGATTTAGACCCTTTACATAGCCCTTCTCCCCTTGTCTATAGGAGTAACACACGCTGTCTAAATGGCCCAAATGTTGATTTAGACCCTTTACATAGCCCTTCTCCCCTTGTCTATAGCAGGGACACACGCTGTCTAAATGGCCCAAATGTTGATTTAGACCCTTTACATAGCCCTTCTCCCCTTGTCTATAGCAGGGACACACGCTGTCTAAATGGACCAAATGTTGATTTAGACCCTTTACATAGCCCTTCTCCCCTTGTCTATAGCAGGGACACACGCTGTCTAAATGGCCCAAATGTTGATTTAGACATTCACAAATGTAACAGATTGTGTCTATGACTGATGTCATGATATGTTTGGTAAAGTCATAAAGAAGGTGAAATATTTTGGGTAAATGTTCCTAAAACATATCTATATATGGACATAATATAAAGTGTGAAAAGGCTTATTTTATATCATATTTGTATATGTTTTATTATGCTTTTATTGTGTACAAGATCATATGGGTTGAAGTGTTTGTCCCCACACCTAAAAGGCCACTCTAAAATGTGCAGTTTTATCACCCAACACAATGCCACAGATGTCTCAAGTTTTGAGGGATCGTTCAATTGGCATGCTGACTGCAGGCATGTCCACTAGATCTGTTGCCAGAAAATTCTATGTTAATTTCAACACCATAACATAGTTTTAGAGAATTTGGCAGTACGTCTCACAACCGCAGATCACCTGCGGGATCGTCTGAGACCAGCCACCCGGACAGCTGATTAAACCGAGGAGTATTTCTGTCTGTAATATACCCCTTTTATTGGGAAAACATAATTCTGATTGGCTGGGCCTGTCTCCCCAGAGGGTTGGCCTGGCTCCCAGGTGGGTGGGCCTATGCCCTCCCAGGCCCATCCATGCCTGCGCCCCTGCCGAGGCATGTGAAATCCAAAGATTAGGGCCTAATGAATTCATTTCAATTGACTGATTTCCTTATATGAACTGTAACTCAGTAAAATCGTTATATATATATATATTATTTTTTGATATTGCTATATGAATGGATTAACTTTTTAAATGTTAGCTAACTAACTCAAGCTTGTTAGCTAGCTAGCTAGCTCAAAGGACAATCAAACTCCCTCCATAGAAGCAGCTCATTCTAGGTATAACTCTATGGACCTAATTCAGATAATGCATGTCATAAAGATTTCCTAACGCTTCAAGCCTCCTCCTCAACCCTCTCTCGCTCTCTCCCAACCTGCAAAATTTCAGTCACATGCCTTCCCAGATATAATTTCTTGATGTGATCACAACAGTCTTGTGTTTTCTTTGAAAAGATGGGCCTTGCTGAGAATAGAACATTCAGTTTTCTGCCTCAGTGTGGCGCTGTTTAACGCAAATATCTTGGTTATTTTGTGACCAGAAGAAAACAACTTATTTTACTCCACTAGAGATTGAAATAAATGTTGTTTCTTTAAAAAAAGATGGGCCTGGCTGACAACAAAATACATTAAGGGCACATCTCTTTATTTACAATGTCGGTTGCCATGGTTAACACAAACGCAGGACAATATGGCAGCCAGCATTGTAAATAAAGAGATGTGCAGAAAGGTAATCAGCCTCCGTGTCCGTGGATCCTTTCCCCTTAATGTAGTTGTAATGTTAGCCAGGCACATCTTTTCAAAGACCATTTATTTAAATCTGTAGTTGAGTAAGGAGTCTTGCTTCAGTCCTTGTATAGTTTCCACTTGTTGTTACCTGGTTAGTAACCAACCACCATGGATAACCACATGGAGAATAACGTGAGGAAACAGTCAAGGTCAGACAGAGACATCTTTTTAAATATATATATTTTTTTTCAATCTCTAGGTACAGGTGTCTTCTTTTTTTAAAGCCCATAACCATCTGTGTGAGGTGGATACTTTTGTTTCAACGTAGATTTGTTTAAGACGACCCAGAATCACTCTGTGTGACCCTGATTTAGCCCACTGTAAAAATTCACATGGGAGAGTCCGTATATAACTGAAAGCAAACAAAAAAATTGTCCTTGAAAAAACTGAAAGCTTGCAAAACAAAGAACACGGACAAAAGGTCAAGTTTCAATTGACTGTTTCAACAGCTCTGGAACTTTTAGTGTCCAGTAGATTAGAAGGAGAACATTTGGTTCATGCTGCGATTTGGATGTAATTCCATCCTTTAAAGGCCCAATGTATCTGTTTTTATATCAATATCAAATAATATCTGGGTAACAATTGAGTACCTTACTGTAATAGATTACCATTAAAATGCGCAAAAATAGCATTATAGCAAATGTCTGGGTTTTGGCCCGAGTGGGGAGTGGAAAATGGAAAACTAGTTGTTATTGGCAGAGGGGTTTTGATCTCTCTTTGTTATTGGTCTACTAATCAGTTTACTGCATGGTGATGTCACCATGGGAAGCTAAAAGTCCCGCCCATGCAAACCTGCTGATTAGAAGGTCCTGTGTAGATTGTATTTTCAACCTGCAACTATCAGGAAATAAAACGGATTAAAAAAATACAACTTTTACAGTGTTAGTTTCATCAGCTGTTGTACAATATGATCCAAAACACAGGAAAACTGCTTTTTGACTGCACACAAACGTTCTCTTCACACCTCACACTCGCTTCACCTTTTCACACTAATCTTCCTTATCAACAGGTTGTCTTTGATTCTCCATAAGTCTGTTTGACAGAGTTATGGAGAATCAAAGCCTCAGGCAGCCTTAGGGCCATGTGGCACAGTGGTCTAAGACACTGCACAATTAGCCCAGCGTTGGCTGGGGTAGGCCGTCATTGTAAACAAGAATTTGTTCTTAACTGACTTGCCTAGTTAAATAAATAAAAAACATTTAAAAATATGACACAGTTGATGTCTCTCTGGCCTCAGACAGCCTTATGACATCGTTGACGTCTCTCTGGCCGCTCAGACAGCCTTATGACACAGTTGACGTCTCTCTGGCCCCTCAGACAGCCTTATGACATCGTTGACGTCTCTCTGGCCCCTCAGACAGCCTTATGACACAGTTGACATCTCTCTGGCCCCTCAGACAGCCTTATGACACAGTTGACGTCTCTCTGGCCCCTCAGACAGCCTTATGACACAGTTGACATCTCTCTGGCCCCTCAGGCAGCCTTATGACACAGTTGACGTCTCTCTGGCCCCTCAGACAGCCTTATGACACAGTTGACGTCTCTCTGGCCCCTCAGGCAGCCTTATGACACAGTTGACATCTCTCTGGCCCCTCAGGCAGCCTTATGACACAGTTGACATCTCTCTGGCCCCTCAGACAGCCTTATGACATCGTTGACGTCTCTCTGGCCCCTCAGACAGCCTAATGACACCGTTGACGTCTCTCTGGCCCCTCAGACAGCCTTATGACACAGTTGACGTCTCTCTGGCCCCTCAGACAGCCTTATGACATCGTTGACGTCTCTCTGGCCCCTCAGGCAGCCTTATGACACAGTTGACGTCTCTCTGGCCCCTCAGACAGCCTTATGACACAGTTGACATCTCTCTGGCCCCTCAGGCAGCCTTATGACACAGTTGACGTCTCTCTGGCCCCTCAGGCAGCCTTATGACACAGTTGACGTCTCTCTGGCCCCTCAGACAGCCTTATGACACAGTTGACATCTCTCTGGCCCCTCAGACAGCCTTATGACACAGTTGACATCTCTCTGGCCCCTCAGACAGCCTTATGACACAGTTGACATCTCTCTGGCCCCTCAGGCAGCCTTATGACACAGTTGACATCTCTCTGGCCCCTCAGACAGCCTTATGACATCGTTGACGTCTCTCTGGCCCCTCAGACAGCCTAATGACATCGTTGACGTCTCTCTGGCCTCTGAGGCAGACTTATCACATCGTTTACGTCTCTCTGGCCTCTCAGGCAGACTTATGACATCGTTGTCGTCATCAATCGTCGTCAGTAGGACAAGACATATCATATCCTTCAACCTTCAGACACCTGTCACACAGAGACCTGTGGGACTGGGACCATCAGCCATGGGAGAACTGCATGTGACTGTGGCCCAAATGTCTCTGGTCAGAAGTAGTGGATTATATAGTCACATAGGGCTCTGGTCAAAAGTAGTGGATTATATAGTCCCATAGGGCTCTGGTCAAAAGTAGTGGATTATATAGTCCCATAGGGCTCTGGTCTAAAGTAGTGGATTATATAGTCCCTTAGGGCTCTGGTTAAAAGTAGTGGATTATATAGTCCCATAGAGCTCTGGTCAAAAGTAGTGGATTATATAGTCCCATAGGGCTCTGGTCAAAAGTAGTGGATTATATAGTCCCTTAGGGCTCTGGTCAAAAGTAGTGGATTATATAGTCCCTTAGGGCTCTGGTCAAAAGTAGTGGATTATATAGTCCCATAGGGCTCTGGTCAAAAGTAGTGGATTATATAGTCCCATAGGGCTCTGGTCAAAAGTAGTAGATTGTATAGTCCCATAGGGCTCTGGTCTAAAGTAGTGGATTATATAGTCCCATAGGGCTCTGGTCAAAAGTAGTAGATTGTATAATCCCATAGGGCTCTGGTCAAAAGTAGTGGATTATATAGTCCCATAGGGCTCTGGTCAAAAGTAGTGCACCATATATGGAATAGGCTGCCATTTGGGATGAAGCCAGTGGTTTACCTGATACACACCCAACTCAAATTGAAGGTCGGGGCTGTGCAGCCCTTAGGGCTAGCAGCAGTTAGCCTGGTATGTATCCATACTGAATGCACTCACTGTTGTTAGTAGTGAAACAGAGTGAGGTTTCAGGCTAGACCAGTATAGCAGTGTGAAGAGGAACATAGTGATGTTCAGTCTGGGTTTCAGGCTAGACCAGTATAGCAGTGTGAAGAGGAACAGAGTGATGTTCAGTCTGGGTTTCAGGCTAGACCAGTATAGCAGTGTGAAGAGGAACATAGTGATGTTCAGTCTGGGTTTCAGGCTAGACCAGTAGAGCAGTGTGAAGAGGAACATAGTGATGTTCAGTCTGGGTTTCAGACTAGACCAGTATAGCAGTGTGAAGAGGAACATAGTGATGTTCAGTCTGGGTTTCAGGCTAGACCTGTATAGCAGTGTGAAGAGGAACAGAGTGATGTTCAGTCTGGGTTTCAGGCTAGACCAGTATAGCAGTGTGAAGAGGAACATAGTGATGTTCAGTCTGGGTTTCAGACTAGACCAGTAGAGCAGTGTGAAGAGGAACAGAGTGATGTTCAGTCTGGGTTTCAGGCTAGACCTGTATAGCAGT
The DNA here is from genome assembly GCF_905237065.1 of Salmo salar. Lineage (NCBI taxonomy): Eukaryota > Metazoa > Chordata > Actinopteri > Salmoniformes > Salmonidae > Salmo > Salmo salar. The sequence goes on from NW_025547567.1 coordinate 15,760, forward strand.
GTGAAGGGGAACAGAGTGATGTTCAGTCTGGGTTTCAGGCTAGACCAGTATAGCAGTGTGAAGAGGAACAGAGTGATGTTCAGTCTGTGTTTCAGGCTAGACCAGTATAGCAGTGTGAAGGGGAACAGAGTGATGTTCAGTCTGGGTTTCAGGCTAGACCAGTAGAGCAGTGTGAAGACGAACATATGGTGATGTGGGTTTGTCTGGCTAGGACCAGTAGGCAGTGTGAGAATGGTAACAGTGTAAGTGATGTGCAGTCTGGGTTTCAGGCTCTGGTAGCAGAGGAACGCAGTATGAAGGGGAACAGACAGTGTGGAGTCGTGGGTTTCCGAGGCTAGACAGTATAGCAGTGTGAAGAGGAACAGTGATGTTCAGTTGGTTTCGGGGCTAGACCAGTATAGCAGTGTTAAGTGTGAGAGGAACATAGTGATGTTCAGTCTGGGTTTCAGGTAGTGTATGAAGAGGCGAAGAGGGAGATGTTCAGTCTGGGTTTGACCAGGAGCCGTTAAGTAGATGGACAGTAGGAACAGGGTGATGTTCAGTCTGGGTTTCAGGCTAGACCAGTATAGCAGTGTGAAGAGGAACAGAGTGATGTTCAGTCTGGGTTTCAGATCAGTTGGTTTCAGACTAGACCAGTATAGCAGTGTGAAGAGGAACATAGTGATGTTCAGTCTGGGTTTCAGACTAGACCAGTATAGCAGTGTGAAGAGGAACAGAGTGATGTTCAGTCTGGGTTTCAGGCTAGACCAGTATAGCAGTGTGAAGAGGAACAGAGTGATGTTCAGTCTGGGTTTCAGGCTAGACCAGTATAGCAGTGTGAAGGGGAACAGAGTGATGTTCAGTCTGGGTTTCAGGCTAGACCAGTATAGCAGTGTGAAGAGGAACAGAGTGATGTTCAGTCTGGGTTTCAGGCTAGACCAGTATAGCAGTGTGAAGAGGAACAGAGTGATGTTCAGTCTGGGTTTCAGGCTAGACCAGTATAGCAGTGTGAAGAGGAACAGAGTGATGTGCAGTCTGGGTTTCAGGCTAGACCAGTATAGCAGTGTGAAGAGGAACAGAGTGATGTTCAGTCTGGGTTTCAGGCTAGACCAGTATAGCAGTGTGAAGAGGAACAGAGTGATGTTCAGTCTGGGTTTCAGGCTAGACCAGTATAGCAGTGTGAAGGGGAACATAGTGATGTTCAGTCTGGGTTTCAGACTAGACCAGTATAGCAGTGTGAAGAGGAACAGAGTGATGTTCAGTCTGGGTTTCAGGCTAGACCAGTATAGCAGTGTGAAGAGGAACAGAGGGTGTGACCCCTTTTACTGGCAACATAGGACGTACCCCCACTCTGAATATTCCACTGATTAATTCAGTGTACATTCACAAAGTGCAACAGCACTGGGACAAAACCAATTTCAACACCCTGAACTAACACACTGGAACCACAGTATGTATTGATAAGGGCAACACATCAGACAATATAAATGACTGCACCGCACCAGTATCTCTAAGGATTTTAACCGGACGCTGAGATGCTTCGTCATTCGCTATGGACACAAACCCCTCGAAAATGAACGGTTCGTAACTGCGGTTGGGTACTGAGACTTTCAAACTACATTTACCCTGAGGCACCTGTTTCGTTTCAGACCTCACAACCGTACGAATTAGCCCAACACCTGTTGGCGGCTTGGCACGAAGAGGCATCCCTTGTTTTGCGTTTTAGCAGGAAGCAATCATTAATCATATGTCCCATCTTATGACAGTAGAAACAGGGACGCTCATTTTTCTGGCGTGCTTGATGTACTGCTGGTCGACTAGGACTAAAAGTAGGCAACTCAGTGGCTCTACTCTCAGTATGAGCCGAAAACACGCTCTTGTGCGTCAACACAAACTGGTCTGCCAACACAAACGCTTCTGACAGGGTGGATACTTTCTGTTCGTTTAGGTAAACTACCATGCGTTCGGGTAAGCAATTTTTAAACTCTTCCAACCAGATTAACTCCCGGAGAGAGTTGAAATCAGTTACCTTGCTAGCAGCAGGCCATTTATCAAACAGATGTCCCTTGTCCCTAGCAAATTCCGCATAAGTCTTACTAGAAGACTTTCTATGAGACCTACATTTCTGTCTGTATGCCTCAGGAACAAGCTCATAGGCACGAAGAACAGTAGCTTTGACCACTTCATAATTCAAACTGTCTTCAAGAGGTAGCGCTGACAAAACCTCTTGGGCTTTACCAGTTAATTTACACTGAAGTAATAAGCACCACACCTCTTCAGGCCATTTCAATGCTACGGCTATTCGCTCAAACACACAAAAATAGGAGTCAACCTCTGACTCTCTGAACAAAGTTACCAAGGCAATTCGCCTAGTAATGTCAAACGTGTTTACAGCTGGTGAGGACGCCTCACTAACAGGCACAGCAGGAACAGAGGCTAGCCTCACTGTCTCTGCCTCCAGTTCCATCTGGCGCATTTTGAAATCCATCTGCCGCTATTCTCTTTCTGCCTCAATTTTACACATCTCCAACTGGAGATTCTCTCGCCTAATTTGGGCTCTCTCTTCTGCCTCCAGTTGGAACTGTATCGCTCGGACATCCCTCCTGGCATCACCGGTTGACAGTGGGCAGAGGGGATCAAAACGGGGCAATGTGGCTGGAGCTTTAGCCTCGCCCTCAGACACCGAGGGGCTTACCGGAGCCACCACATCCCTTACAGGGGTAGTAGGATCAGGCAGCGGTAACACCAGCACCTGCTCTTCTAACAAAATATGTAACACTAGTTTCTTAACCTCCGCCTTAACTAAACTGTGAGAAATAGATAATGAATAATGGTCTGCCAAGGTCATTAAATCAATTTTACGACACTTGTCAAACACCTCCCAGGAAGGGTTATCCAAAGAGGATTTCACATCAAAAGTAGCCATCTTGAACTACTACACCAAAACACAAGAGCTAACCAATAGCAAACACTAATGCTATGACGCTCAACACTGAACTAACCACTATAACAATCTGCACGAGCAGTATGGGCGTCAGTAATGACAGATCCCGGATGAGCCCCCACTTATGTTACCAATCCCTTTGGCCCTGCAGTCTAGGGGGGATGGCAACGAGACCCGTAACATAAATCAATGCAAATTATAACAGTGAAAAAGTAACAGTGAGAACAAATAACCACAGACAATTACAATCTACCGTCAAACTCGAATGGTTTATTTATAAACACACGGTAATGGTGTGTGAGAAAAGGGGCTGAGCTGGACCCAAGCAAAGAAACAATCATCCAAAAACACCCCTAAACTAGACTAGCCTACTTCAGTACAGCTAACTAACTATCCAAAAATACAGTGGGTGGTCCGGCCAGTTCTAACTAGGGTACTTAGACAAAGTATTCCTACGGGTAATGTATGCCCATGGGCGATATGTTCAGTCTGGGTTTCAGGCTAGACTAGTAGAGCAGTGTGAAGGGGAACAGAGTGATGTTCAGTCTGGCTTTCAGGCTAGACCAGTATAGCAGTGTGAAGAGGAACAGAGTGATGTTCAGTCTGGGTTTCAGACTAGACCAGTATAGCAGTGTGAAGAGGAACAGAGTGATGTTCAGTCTGGGTTTCAGGCTAGACCAGTATAGCAGTGTGAAGAGGAACAGAGTGATGTTCAGTCTGGGTTTCAGGCTAGACCAGTATAGCAGTGTGAAGGGGAACAGAGTGATGTGCAGTCTGGGTTTCAGGCTAGACCAGTATAGCAGTGTGAAGAGGAACAGAGTGATGTTCAGTCTGGGTTTCAGACTAGACCAGTATAGCAGTGTGAAGCGGAACAGAGTGATGTTCAGTCTGGGTTTCAGACTAGACCAGTATAGCAGTGTGAAGAGGAACAGAGTGATGTTCAGTCTGGGTTTCAGACTAGACCAGTATAGCAGTGTGAAGAGGAACAGAGTGATGTTCAGTCTGGGTTTCAGGCTAGTCCAGTATAGCAGTGTGAAGAGGAACATAGTGATGTTCAGTCTGGGTTTCAGGCTAGACCAGTATAGCAGTGTGAAGAGGAACATAGTGATGTTCAGTCTGGGTTTCAGGCTAGACCAGTATAGCAGTGTGAAGAGGAACAGAGTGATGTTCAGTCTGGGTTTCAGGCTAGACCAGTATAGCAGTGTGAAGAGGAACAGAGTGATGTTCAGTCTGGGTTTCAGACTAGACCAGTATAGCAGTGTGAAGAGGAACATAGTGAGTCTGGGTTTCAGGCTAGACCAGTATAGCAGTGTGAAGAGGAACAGAGTGATGTTCAGTCTGGGTTTCAGGCTAGACCTGTATAGCAGTGTGAAGAGGAACAGAGTGATGTTCAGTCTGGGTTTCAGGCTAGACCTGTATAGCAGTGTGAAGAGGAACAGAGTGATGTTCAGTCTGGGTTTCAGGCTAGACCAGTATAGCAGTGTGAAGAGGAACAGAGTGATGTTCAGTCTGGGTTTCAGGCTAGACCAGTATAGCAGTGTGAAGAGGAACAGAGTGATGTTCAGTCTGGGTTTCAGGCTAGACCAGTATAGCAGTGTGAAGAGGAACATAGTGATGTTCAGTCTGGGTTTCAGACTAGACCAGTATAGCAGTGTGAAGGGGAACATAGTGATGTTCAGTCTGGGTTTCAGGCTAGACCAGTATAGCAGTGTGAAGGGGAACATAGTGATGTTCAGTCTGGGTTTCAGGCTAGACCAGTATAGCAGTGTGAAGGGGAACATAGTGATGTTCAGTCTGGGTTTCAGGCTAGACCAGTAGAGCAGTGTGAAGGGGAACAGAGTGATGTTCAGTCTGGGTTTCAGGCTAGACCAGTAGAGCAGTGTGAAGGGGAACAGAGTGATGTGCAGTCTGGGTTTCAGGCTAGACCTGTATAGCAGTGTGAAGAGGAACAGAGTGATGTTCAGTCTGGGTTTCAGGCTAGACCAGTATAGCAGTGTGAAGAGGAACATAGTGATGTTCAGTCTGGGTTTCAGACTAGACCAGTATAGCAGTGTGAAGAGGTACAGAGTGATGTTCAGTCTGGGTTTCAGGCTAGACCAGTATAGCAGTGTGAAGAGGAACAGAGTGATGTTCAGTCTGGGTTTCAGGCTAGACCAGTATAGCAGTGTGAAGAGGAACATAGTGATGTTCAGTCTGGGTTTCAGGCTAGACCAGTATAGCAGTGTGAAGAGGAACATAGTGATGTTCAGTCTGGGTTTCAGGCTAGACCAGTATAGCAGTGTGAAGAGGAACAGAGTGATGTTCAGTCTGGGTTTCAGGCTAGACCAGTATAGCAGTGTGAAGAGGAACATAGTGATGTTCAGTCTGGGTTTCAGGCTAGACCAGTATAGCAGTGTGAAGGGGAACAGAGTGATGTTCAGTCTGGGTTTCAGGCTAGACCAGTATAGCAGTGTGAAGAGGAACAGAGTGATGTTCAGTCTGGGTTTCAGGCTAGACCAGTATAGCAGTGTGAAGAGGAACAGAGTGATGTTCAGTCTGGGTTTCAGGCTAGACCAGTATAGCAGTGTGAAGAGGAACATAGTGATGTTCAGTCTGGGTTTCAGACTAGACCAGTATAGCAGTGTGAAGGGGAACATAGTGATGTTCAGTCTGGGTTTCAGGCTAGACCAGTATAGCAGTGTGAAGGGGAACATAGTGATGTTCAGTCTGGGTTTCAGGCTAGACCAGTATAGCAGTGTGAAGGGGAACATAGTGATGTTCAGTCTGGGTTTCAGGCTAGACCAGTATAGCAGTGTGAAGAGGAACAGAGTGATGTTCAGTCTGGGTTTCAGGCTAGACCAGTAGAGCAGTGTGAAGGGGAACAGAGTGATGTGCAGTCTGGGTTTCAGGCTAGACCTGTATAGCAGTGTGAAGAGGAACAGAGTGATGTTCAGTCTGGGTTTCAGGCTAGACCAGTATAGCAGTGTGAAGGGGAACAGAGTGATGTTCAGTCTGGGTTTCAGGCTAGACCAGTATAGCAGTGTGAAGAGGAACATAGTGATGTTCAGTCTGGGTTTCAGACTAGACCAGTATAGCAGTGTGAAGAGGTACAGAGTGATGTTCAGTCTGGGTTTCAGGCTAGACCAGTATAGCAGTGTGAAGAGGAACAGAGTGATGTTCAGTCTGGGTTTCAGGCTAGACCAGTATAGCAGTGTGAAGAGGAACATAGTGATGTTCAGTCTGGGTTTCAGGCTAGACCAGTATAGCAGTGTGAAGAGGAACATAGTGATGTTCAGTCTGGGTTTCAGGCTAGACCAGTATAGCAGTGTGAAGAGGAACAGAGTGATGTTCAGTCTGGGTTTCAGGCTAGACCAGTATAGCAGTGTGAAGAGGAACATAGTGATGTTCAGTCTGGGTTTCAGGCTAGACCAGTATAGCAGTGTGAAGGGGAACAGAGTGATGTTCAGTCTGGGTTTCAGGCTAGACCAGTATAGCAGTGTGAAGAGGAACATAGTGAGTCTGGGTTTCAGGCTAGACCAGTATAGCAGTGTGAAGAGGAACATAGTGATGTTCAGTCTGGGTTTCAGGCTAGACCAGTATAGCAGTGTGAAGAGGAACAGAGTGATGTTCAGTCTGGGTTTCAGGCTAGACCAGTATAGCAGTGTGAAGAGGAACATAGTGATGTTCAGTCTGGGTTTCAGACTAGACCAGTATAGCAGTGTGAAGGGGAACAGAGTGATGTTCAGTCTGGGTTTCAGGCTAGACCAGTATAGCAGTGTGAAGAGGAACATAGTGATGTTCAGTCTGGGTTTCAGGCTAGACCAGTATAGCAGTGTGAAGGGGAACAGAGTGATGTTCAGTCTGGGTTTCAGGCTAGACCAGTAGAGCAGTGTGAAGAGGAACAGAGTGATGTTCAGTCTGGATTTCAGACTAGACCAGTATAGCAGTGTGAAGACGAACATGGTGATGTTCAGTCTGGGTTTCAGACTAGACCAGTATAGCAGTGTGAAGAGGAACAGAGTGATGTTCAGTCTGGGTTTCAGACTAGACCAGTATAGCAGTGTGAAGAGGAACATAGTGATGTTCAGTCTGGGTTTCAGACTAGACCAGTATAGCAGTGTGAAGAGGAACAGAGTGATGTTCAGTCTGGGTTTCAGGCTAGACCAGTATAGCAGTGTGAAGAGGAACAGAGTGATGTTCAGTCTGGGTTTCAGGCTAGACCAGTATAGCAGTGTGAAGAGGAACATAGTGATGTTCAGTCTGGGTTTCAGGCTAGACCAGTAGAGCAGTGTGAAGGGGAACAGAGTGATGTTCAGCCTGGGTTTCAGGCTAAACCAGTAGAGCAGTGTGAAGGGGAACAGAATGATGTAGAGCTGTCACGTCCTGACCAGTAGAGGGTGTAGTTGGGTCAGGACGTGGCAGAAGGGAGTGTGTGTTTTATTGTTTCATTGATTTTGGCCGTGTGACTTCCAATCAGGCACAGCTGTAGAGGGTTGTGGTTGATTGGGAGTCACACATAAGTTGCCTACGTGTCCTTTGTGTTTCGTGGGTAATTGTTCTTGTCACTGTGGTTGCACCTGACAGGACTGTGTTGGCTGTCAGTTTTTGTTGTTTTTGTAAATGCATAGTGTTCGTGTATTAAATATGACGAACCCTAACTCCGCCGCATTTTGGTCCACTTCTTCCATAGACAGCCGTTACAGAATTACCCACCAACACAGGACCAAGCAGCGGAAGAAGGCTGGCGAGGTAAGGGAGACCGAGAGGCACCCCCAATAATTTTTTGGGGGGGCACAAGGGGAGTTTTGCGGGGCAAGAATGGAGCCCCAGGCCAGCTCCCCGCACTAGCATGGGGGTGCGTGTTCACAATCTGGTACGCCCAGTACCAGCACCACGCACCAGGCTTCAAGTGCGTGAACCCAGCCTCGCCAGTCAACAGTCGCCAGAGCTGCCCGCCAGTCAACAGTTGTCAGTGCTGCCCGCCAGTCAACAGTCGTCAGAGCTGCCAGCCAGTCAACAGTCGTCAGATCTGCCCGCCAGTCAACAGTCGTCAGATCTGCCCGCCAGTCAACAGTCGTCAGATCTGCCCGCCAGTCAACAGTCGTCAGTGCTGCCCGCCAGTCAACAGTCACCAGAGCTGCCCACCAGTCAACAGTCGTCAGAGCTGCCCGCCAGTCAACAGTCGTCAGAGCTGCCTGCCAGTCAACAGTCGTCAGAGCTGCCCGCCAGTCAACAGTCGCCAGAGAGGTCAGACTGCGCTGAACTGCCGGAGTGGCCAGACTGCGCTGAACTGCCGGAGTGGCCAGACTGCGCTGAACTGCCGGAGTGGCCAGACTGCGCTGAACTGCCGGAGTGGCCAGACTGCCCTGAACAGCCGGAGCGGCCAGCCTGCCCTGAACTGCCGGAGCGGCCAGCCTGCCCTGAACTGCCGGAGCGGCCAGCCTGCCCTGAACTGCCGGAGCGGCCAGCCTGCCCTGAACTGCCGGAGCGGCCAGACTGCGCTGAACTGCCGGAGCGGCCAGACTGCGCTGAACTGCCGGAGCGGCCAGACTGCCCTGAACTGCCGGAGCGGCCAGACTGCCCTGACTGTCCGGAGCGGCCAGACTGCCCTGACTGTCCGGAGCGGCCAGACTGCCCTGACTGTCCGGAGCTGCCAGACTGCCCTGACTGTTCCGAGCTGCCAGCCTGCGCTGAACTGCCGGAGTGGCCAGACTGCGCTGAACTGCCGGAGTGGCCAGACTGCCCTGAACAGCCGGAGCGGCCAGCCTGCCCTGAACTGCCGGAGCGGCCAGCCTGCCCTGAACTGCCGGAGCGGCCAGCCTGCCCTGAACTGCCGGAGCGGCCAGCCTGCCCTGAACTGCCGGAGCGGCCAGCCTGCCCTGAACTGCCGGAGCGGCCAGCCTGCCCTGAACTGCCGGAGCGGCCAGCCTGCCCTGAACTGCCGGAGCGGCCAGCCTGCCCTGAACTGCCGGAGCGGCCAGACTGCCCTGACTGTCCGGAGCGGCCAGACTGCCCTGACTGTCCGGAGCGGCCAGACTGCCCTGACTGTCCGGAGCTGCCAGACTGCCCTGACTGTCCGGAGCGGCCAGACTGCCCTGACTGTCCGGAGCGGCCAGACTGCCCTGACTGTCCGGAGCGGCCAGACTGCCCTGACTGTCCGGAGCTGCCAGACTGCCCTGACTGTTCCGAGCTGCCAGCCTGCGCTGAACTGCCGGAGTGGCCAGACTGCCCTGAACAGCCGGAGCGGCCAGACTGCCCTGAACTGCCGGAGCGGCCAGCCTGCCCTGAACTGCCGGAGCGGCCAGTCTGCCCTGAACTGCCGGAGCGGCCAGCCTGCCCTGAACTGCCGGAGCGGCCAGCCTGCCCTGAACTGCCGGAGCGGCCAGCCTGCCCTGAACTGCCGGAGCGGCCAGCCTGCCCTGAACTGCCGGAGCGGCCAGACTGCCCTGACCTGCCGGAGCGGCCAGACTGCCCTGACTGTCCGGAGCGGCCAGACTGCCCTGACTGTCCGGAGCTGCCAGACTGCCCTGACTGTCCCGAGCTGCCAGACTGCCCTGACTGTCCCGAGCTGCCAGACTGCCCAGACTGTCCCGAGCTGCCAGACTGCCCAGACTGCCCAGACTGTCCCGAGCTGCGACTGCCCAGACTGTCCCGAGCTGCCAGACTGCCCAGACTGTCCCGAGCTGCCAGACTGCCCAGACTGTCCCGAGCTGCCAGACTGCCCAGACTGTCCCGAGCTGCCAGAGAGACTGCCCAGACTGTCCCGAGCTGCGACTGCCCAGACTGTCCCGAGCTGCCAGACTGCCCAGACTGTCCCGAGCTGCCAGACTGCCCAGACTGTCCCGAGCTGCCAGACTGCCCAGACTGCCCAGACTGTCCCGAGCTGCGACTGCCCAGACTGTCCCGAGCTGCCAGACTGCCCAGACTGTCCCGAGCTGCCAGACTGCCCAGACTGTCCCGAGCTGCCAGACTGCCCAGACTGTCCCGAGCTGCCAGACTGCCCAGACTGTCCCGAGCTGCCAGAGTGGCCCGACTGCCTGGAACGGCCAGAGCTTGAGCCGCCTCCAGGATAGGTGGGTTGGGGAGGGAGGGTGTAGCACAGTGCCGTCGGTGACGGCAGCCACCCTCCCTTCCCTCCCTTATTGTTTAGGTGTTCTTTTTTGTTGGGGATTTTCTTGTGTTTTCCTTTTTTAGGTGCATCCCGGGGTCTGCACCTTGAGGGGGGGGGTACTGTCACGTCCTGACCAGTAGAGGGTGTAGTTGGGTCAGGACGTGACAGAAGGGAGTGTGTGTTTTATTGTTTCATTGATTTTGGCCGTGTGACTTCCAATCAGGCACAGCTGTAGAGGGTTGTGGTTGATTGGGAGTCACACATAAGTTGCCTACGTGTCCTTTGTGTTTCGTGGGTAATTGTGCTTGTCACTGTGGTTGCACCTGACAGGACTGTGTTGGCTGTCAGTTTTTGTTGTTTTTGTAAATGCATAGTGTTCGTGTATTAAATATGACGAACCCTAACTCCGCCGCATTTTGGTCCACTTCTTCCATAGACAGCCGTTACAGAATTACCCAGAGGCACCCCCAAGGTCTGGGTTTCAGGCTCGACCAGTATAGCAGTGTGAAGAGGAACATAGTGATGTTCAGTCTGGGTTTCAGGCTAGACCAGTATAGCAGTGTGAAGAGGAACAGAGTGATGTTCAGTCTGGGTTTCAGGCTAGACCAGTATAGCAGTGTGAAGAGGAACATAGTGATGTTCAGTCTGGGTTTCAGGCTAGACCAGTATAGCAGTGTGAAGACGAACATAGTGATGTTCAGTCTGGGTTTCAGGCTAGACCAGTAGAGCAGTGTGAAGGGGAACAGAGTGATGTGCAGTCTGGGTTTCAGGCTAGACCAGTATAGCAGTGTGAAGAGGAACAGAGTGATGTTCAGTCTGGGTTTCAGGCTAGACCAGTATAGCAGTGTGAAGAGGAACAGAGTGATGTTCAGTCTGGGTTTCAGGCTAGACCAGTATAGCAGTGTGAAGAGGAACATAGTGATGTTCAGTCTGGGTTTCAGGCTAGATCAGTGTGTGATATGTGATTGTGGCAAATCATATCAAATTGTATTAGTCACATGCGCCGAATTCAACAGGTGTAGACCTTACAGTGAAATGCTGAATACAACAGATGTAGACCTTATAGTGAAATGCTGAATACAAACCCTGAACCAATAATGCAGTTTTAAGAAAAAAATAAGTGTTAAGTAAGAAATAGATAAGTTAAAGATAAAAGTAACAAATAAGGCAGGGAGGAAGGACACACACTCTGCCTGTCTGTCTCTCTCTCTACATCTCACACACACACACACACACACACACACACACACACACACACACACACACACACACACACACACACACACACACACACACACGTCATGGTTCCAACGAAAGAGAAAACACAGGCATGGCATGTGGTTTGGCCTGATGGTAATCCAGTGGTTAATTACAGTAAAAGTTTACAGAGATTCTGGATCAGGGAAACAATAGGTACTCTAATGCAGTGGGACTTTTCTCTGCCAGCGAACGGCTCAGTTCATTATGACAGGATACAGAGCTGGCCTTCTATATCAGTTCATCATGACAGGATACAGAGCTGGTCTTCTATATCAGTTCATTATGACAGGATACAGAGCTGGCCTTCTATATCAGTTCATTATGACAGGATACAGAGCTGGCCTTCTATATCAGTTCATCATGACAGGATACAGAGCTGGCCTTCTATATCAGTTCATTATGACAGGATACAGAGCTGGCCTTCTATATCAGTTCATTATGACAGGATACAGAGCTGGCCTTCTATATCAGTTCATTATGACAGGATACAGAGCTGGCCTTCTATATCAGTTCATCATGACAGGATACAGAGCTGGCCTTCTATATCAGTTCATTATGACAGGATACAGAGCTGGCCTTCTATATCAGTTCATCATGACAGGATACAGAGCTGGTCTTCTATATCAGTTCATTATGACAGGATACAGAGCTGGCCTTCTATATCAGTTCATCATGACAGGATACAGAGCTGGCCTTCTATATCAGTTCATTATGACAGGATACAGAGCTGGCCTTCTATATCAGTTCATTATGACAGGATACAGAGCTGGCCTTCTATATCAGTTCATCATGACAGGATACAGAGCTGGTCTTCTATATCAGTTCATCATGACAGGATACAGAGCTGGCCTTCTATATCAGTTCATTATGACAGGATACAGAGCTGGCCTTCTATATCAGTTCATCATGACAGGATACAGAGCTGGCCTTCTATATCAGTTCATTATGACAGGATACAGAGCTGGCCTTCTATATCAGTTCATTATGACAGGATACAGAGCTGGCCTTCTATATCAGTTCATTATGACAGGATACAGAGCTGGCCTTCTATATCAGTTCATTATGACAGGATACAGAGCTGGCCTTCTATATCAGTTCATCATGACAGGATACAGAGCTGGCCTTCTATATCAGTTCATTATGACAGGATACAGAGCTGGCCTTCTATATCAGTTCATTATGACAGGATACAGAGCTGGCCTTCTATATCAGTTCATTATGACAGGATACAGAGCTGGCCTTCTATATCAGTTCATTATGACAGGATACAGAGCTGGCCTTCTATATCAGTTCATTATGACAGGATACAGAGCTGGCCTTCTATATCAGTTCATCATGACAGGATACAGAGCTGGCCTTCTATATCAGTTCATTATGACAGGATACAGAGCTGGCCTTCTATATCAGTTCATTATGACAGGATACAGAGCTGGCCTTCTATATCAGTTCATTATGACAGGATACAGAGCTGGCCTTCTATATCAGTTCATTATGACAGGATACAGAGCTGGCCTTCTATATCAGTTCATTATGACAGGATACAGAGCTGGCCTTCTATATCAGTTCATTATGACAGGATACAGAGCTGGCCTTCTATATCAGTTCATTATGACAGGATACAGAGCTGGCCTTCTATATCAGTTCATCATGACAGGATACAGAGCTGGCCTTCTATATCAGTTCATTATGACAGGATACAGAGCTGGCCTTCTATATCAGTTCATTATGACAGGATACAGAGCTGGCCTTCTATATCAGTTCATTATGACAGGATACAGAGCTGGCCTTCTATATCAGTTCATTATGACAGGATACAGAGCTGGCCTTCTATATCAGTTCATCATGAAAGGATACAGAGCTGGCCTTCTATATCAGTTCATTATGACAGGATACAGAGCTGGCCTTCTATATCAGTTCATTATGACAGGATACAGAGCTGGACTTCTATATCAGTTCATTATGACAGGATACAGAGCTGGCCTTCTATATCAGTTCATTATGACAGGATACAGAGCTGGCCTTCTATATCAGTTCATTATGACAGGATACAGAGCTGGCCTTCTATATCAGTTCATTATGACAGGATACAGAGCTGGCCTTCTATATCAGTTCATTATGACAGGATACAGAGCTGGCCTTCTATATCAGTTCATTATGACAGGATACAGAGCTGGCCTTCTATATCAGTTCATTATGACAGGATACAGAGCTGGCCTTCTATATCAGTTCATCATGACAGGATACAGAGCTGGCCTTCTATATCAGTTCATTATGACAGGATACAGAGCTGGCCTTCTATATCAGTTCATTATGACAGGATACAGAGCTGGCCTTCTATATCAGTTCATTATGACAGGATACAGAGCTGGCCTTCTATATCAGTTCATCATGACAGGATACAGAGCTGGCCTTCTATATCAGTTCATCATGAGAAAATCCAGAGCCTTCTTCACAAATTATTCCCTCACTGCCTGAGTTTAGGCCCTCTGGTTACAGAATTCATACTTGTGTTGGGGGACAATAAAAAGGGGGGAAATTAGCAATTCTTTCAAAAGCTAGGATTCAATCCAATTGGCGATAGATTTTCATACAAATATTCTCAAATCTGCATAAAGAAAATATGCCCATTTTCCCACCAGTGGTGTGTTTCCACCAAACTGACTTGTTGTGGATAAACTTCAGTGTGTGATGAGGTAGTGCACCAAACTGACAGCTCCTGACATGGTGATGGAGTCGCTCTGTTGTCTGCTTGTTAGAAGGAACCTGACATGGTGATATAGTCTCTCTGTTGTCTGCTTGTTAGAAGGAACCTGACATGGTGATGGAGTATCTCTGTTGTCTGCTTGTTAGAAGGAACCTGACATGGTGATATATTCTCTCTGTTGTCTGCTTGTTAGAAGGAACCTGACATAGTGATGTAGTATCTCTGTTGTCTGCTTGTTAGAAGGAACCTGACATGGTGATATATTCTCTCTGTTGTCTGCTTGTTAGAAGGAACCTGACATGGTGATATAGTATCTCTGTTGTCTGCTTGTTAGAAGGAGCCTGACATGGTGATGGAGTCTCTCTGTTGTCTGCTTGTTAGAAGGAACCTGACATGGTGATATAGTCTCTCTGTTGTCTGCTTGTTAGAAGGAACCTGACATGGTGATGGAGTCTCTCTGTTGTCTGCTTGTTAGAAGGAACCTGACATGGTGATGGAGTATCTCTGTTGTCTGCTTGTTAGAAGGAACCTGACATGGTGATGGAGTCTCTCTGTTGTCTGCTTGTTAGAAGGAACCTGACATGGTGATGGAGTATCTCTGTTGTCTGCTTGTTAGAAGGAACCTGACATGGTGATATATTATTCTCTGTTGTCTGCTTGTTAGAAGGAACCTGACATGGTGATGGAGTATCTCTGTTGTCTGCTTGTTAGAAGGAACCTGACATGGTGATGTAGTCTCTCTGTTGTCTGCTTGTTAGAAGGAACCTGACATGGTGATATAGTCTCTCTGTTGTCTGCTTGTTAGAAGGAACCTGACATGGTGATGGAGTATCTCTGTTGTCTGCTTGTTAGAAGGAACCTGACATGGTGATGGAGTATCTCTGTTGTCTGCTTGTTAGAAGGAACCTGACATGGTGATGGAGTCTCTCTGTTGTCTGCTTGTTAGAAGGAACCTGACATGGTGATGGAGTATCTCTGTTGTCTGCTTGTTAGAAGGAACCTGACATGGTGATATATTCTCTCTGTTGTCTGCTTGTTAGAAGGAACCTGACATGGTGATGGAGTATCTCTGTTGTCTGCTTGTTAGAAGGAACCTGACATGGTGATATAGTCTCTCTGTTGTCTGCTTGTTAGAAGGAACCTGACATGGTGATGGAGTCTCTCTGTTGTCTGCTTGTTAGAAGGAACCTGACATGGTGATGGAGTATCTCTGTTGTCTGCTTGTTAGAAGGAACCTGACATGGTGATGGAGTATCTCTGTTGTCTGCTTGTTAGAAGGAACCTGACATGGTGATGGAGTCTCTCTGTTGTCTGCTTGTTAGAAGGAACCTGACATGGTGATGTAGTATCTCTGTTGTCTGCTTGTTAGAAGGAACCTGACATGGTGATGGAGTATCTCTGTTGTCTGCTTGTTAGAAGGAACCTGACATGGTGATATATTCTCTCTGTTGTCTGCTTGTTAGAAGGAACCTGACATGGTGATGGAGTATCTCTGTTGTCTGCTTGTTAGAAGGAACCTGACATGGTGATGGAGTCTCTCTGTTGTCTGCTTGTTAGAAGGAACCTGACATGGTGATGGAGTATCTCTGTTGTCTGCTTGTTAGAAGGAGCCTGACATGGTGATGGAGTATCTCTGTTGTCTGCTTGTTAGAAGGAACCTGACATGGTGATGGAGTCGCTCTGTTGTCTGCTTGTTAGAAGAAACCTGACATGGTGATGGAGTATCTCTGTTGTCTGCTTGTGAGACGGAGCCTGACATACTGATAGAGTCCTGGCTTCAACATTCTCTTTGATGTCAGAATCTTTGTCTTCAGCCTTCTTCTCATTAGCAGTTGTGCAGGAGAGATACCTACTCCATCCAGGGGTGTGTTTCTGTACTCAAGGAGAGCTGTGTTAGGATCTCCGTTGCTGTCTCGTGCTTTTTTCAACAGGTTCTTCACAGTCTGAACTGCTCTCTCAGCTTGGCCGTTTGACTGTGGAAATCTAGGGCTCAACGTGACTCACCAACTGTCTTCTGTTGTCGGAGCACAAAACGTCGGTCACCCCATGCCTTGCTGAGATCGACTTTAGTGATGTAATGATGTGTTAACTTGTTGTTCCACTGAGCTTGGAGATTTCTGGGTATTTGTGAGTAGTAATCCACACATAGTATATATTCTGTGTCGTTGTAATGGAAGAGGTCCACTCCAACTTTGGCTCAAACTCTCTCTGGGACTGGATGAGATATGAGCGGTTCTCTTTGATTGTTGTTTTTTGTGTGTTGCAGACTGCACATTTTGTTACAACATCTTCAATCTGTTTAGCCTTGCCTGGCCAGAACAGAACATCCCTTGCTTGGTCCTTACATTTTTACGATTCCCATGTGTGCTTCATGGATTTTTTTTCCATCATTTATTCTCTCATTATCTGAGGAACAACAAGTTTTGAACTTTTGAACAGCAGTCCATCTGAGTATGTCAAGTCCTCTCTGAAGGTCTGGTAGTGCTGTATTTTCTTTGCAACTTTCCCTCTCGTGTCTGGCCATCCTTTTTTAATTGTTTCTGTGACCAGTTTTAACTCTTCATCTTCTGCTGTTGCTGTTTTGAATTGCTGCAGTTACTCTTCTGAAACATGAAGTTGATGAACGATGTAGTTTACATCCAGCTCACCATCTAGCAATTTCTCTCTCTGTTCCTTCAGGTATGCTCGGCTCAGTGCATCAGCGATCTGCATCTCGTTTTCCTGGTTTGTATGTCACATATAGGCTGTATCTCTTTAGTCTCATCAGCATTCTCTGCAGTCTGACTGGTGCTTTCTGGAGCGACTTCTTGAAGATTGTTTCCAAGGGTTTGTGGTCTGACTCCACCTGGATCTGGTTTCTATACAGGTATTGATGAAACTTCTTGCAGCTAAACACAATCGCCAGAAGCTCTTTCTCCATTTGAGCGTCTCTCTTTTGACAGTCCGTGAGGGATCTTGACTCATGTGTGATTGGCTGACCATCTTGCAGGATCACAGCTCCCAAGCCTTCTGAGCTTGCATCCACAGAGAGAGTCAGTGTTTTTTTTCTTCACGTCGTAGTACTTTAACACTGGCTTATTGCTGACGAGTGTTTTCAAGCTTCTGAAGCTCTGTTCCTGTGCAGACTCCCAGTGCCACTGAATGTCTCTTTCCAGCAGTTGTGTCAGTGGTGCGCTGACATCTGAGAGATACTGCAACATTCCCATGGAACCTCTGACGTGCATTGTCCTCTGGCTTGTATTTCTCGGACCTTCTGGGAGTCTGGTTTCAGGCCTTCTTTGATAAACACATGTCCACTGTAGCGAAATTCTTTTCATTCTGATTTTGCTCTTATCCTTATTCAGTTTCAAGTTGAGGCTTCTCAGTCTGACTGGTAGCTGTCTCAGTCTCCGGTCGTGCTGATCTGTGTCATCACCCCAGACAAGAATGTCATCCATGATGTTCACGACACCTTCCAGACCTTCCAAATGCTGTGCGAGGCACCTCTGGAACACCTCTGGAGCGGGACGCGATTCCGAACGGCAGCCTCTTGAATGAATACCTCCCAAACGGCGTATTGAACGTGCAGAGTCGGGAGCTCCCTTCATCCAGTTGGATTTGTCAGAATCCTTGGTTTGCATCAACTACTGAAAATACCTTGGCGTTAGGCATTTCAGCAACTATCTCTTCAATGGTACGTAAAGGATCATGCTCTCTCTTGATCGCTTTGTTTAGATCCTGTGGTTCCATGCATACCCGTATTTACATTTTTTTGCTTGCTGATTGTCACCAAGCTGTTTACCCATTCAGGAGGCTCAGTCTGCCTGACGACAACATCCATGTTTTCCATGCGGTTCAGTGTAATAAGCCTGTGTGTAGCTGGTGTAGAGGAGTCAGGCGCAGGACAGCAGATATGAGTAATAAACGTAATTTACTCAAACAATCAATAATACAACGCAATAATCTAGCCCACAATAACGGACCGTATTACATAACAAGCAATCACTCACAAACAAACATGGGGGAGAAGAGGGTTAAATAATTAACAAGTAATTGGGGGAATGAAACCAGGTGTGTAAGACAAGGACAAAACAAATGGAAAATGAAAAGTGGATCGGCGATGGCTAGAGGCCGGTGACGTCGACCGCCGAACGCCGCCCGAACAAGGAGAGGGACCGACTTCGGCGGAAGTCGTGACATTCAGTTCCTTTTCACGTTTTTCCTTTTAGTGCTACAGGCACTTTTCATGGGTGAGCGAACCACTGGTGTGACTTCTGGATCTATTTGTATATGATGAACTCCTGGAGCACATCCAGGTCCTGTGTATACATCTTCATATTCAAAATGGCCGTCTCTGTCTTTTGTTCAAGCTTGAATATTCTCTCTATTAATCCCATTTCTTCCAAGTATCTACAGGTGCATCTTGTTCTATCACTTGAAATTCCATTTCAAACACTTTCTCTTTGTATCGACGTTTGAGCGTTTTCTTGCCTTTTGTCTCCATCTGGTGGCCAGAATACATCACTAGCGTTCAGTTGGATTTTTGCATGGAATCGCCACTCACTTTCATTTCCAGCATTTTCAAGTCTCTCAAGGACAAGACACTACACTCAGCTCATGTATCCAGCTTAACAGGAAGTTTCTGATTGTTTATTTTCAGTGTTTCTGTCCACTGCTCTTTCTCAGTGTTTTTTTCTCATTGACATTCACTAGCTGAGCTGCACACTTTACCTTCACTCTGCTTCACTTCCATTGTCCCAATGTCCCAATGTTCCCATTTCCTGCTGTCCTCTCCCTGTCAATGTCGTGGATCCTCCGGTTTTCTGTCTGTGTGTGAGGAGCACATTTTGGCGTAGTGATTTTTTTCTGTGACATGCTTTTGCATACCGTATGCTGGACACTTGTTTGATTTGTGTTTGTACCCACAACGTGAGCATTCTCCCTATGACCTCTCTTTTACTAGCTGTTGCACGGTCTTTGTCTTTTTGCCATTTCTGTGTTTTCTTTTGCTTCTGCACCTTGTGAACGGTCACCTCGACTTCATCATGAAGCATTTTCTAGCTGGCTCATTTCAATAGCACGGAAAATGTATATTGCTCTAGCTAGCAGGAGATCTGGTTCTCTGAGTAATCTGCTTGGTCATGTTTCGATTCCATACGAAATTCTATCCCTTTGTCAATGACTCTGTAAGTTGTTGAAACTCAGTCTTTTGCTTTATGTTTTAGATCACATAAGCATCAATTGTTCTAAAAAAGATATGTCTCAGGTACGTCAGATTTGTTTCTTGACTCAGAGTAAGTTCGGGAAAAACTTTTTTTTTTTAATACATCCAAGTCAAAAGTATTGAATGCCTTGATTGCATCATCTCTGCCCATGTGGCACATTTAACTTTTTTTGGATTTCTCTGAGATGCCACTGGCTGATGATATACAGGTTGAATTTCTGGATCCACACTCTCCAATTTTCGGCTACATTTCTCTCTAGGTTCAGAGTAGTTGGTGGTCTCATTTGGGCTAAATTTCCCTCTAGGTTCAGAGTAGTTGGAGGTCTCATTTGGGATAGATTTCTCTCTAGGTTCAGAGTAGTTGGAGGTCTCATTTGGGATAGATTTCTCTCTAGGTTCAGAGTAGTTGGAGGTCTCATTTGGGATAGATTTCTCTCTAGGTTCAGAGTAGTTGGAGGTCTCATTTGGGATAGATTTCCCACTAGGTTCAGAGTAGTGAGTTTTCTCTAGGTTCAGAGTAGTTGGAGGTCTCATTTGGGATAGATTTCTCTCTAGGTTCAGAGTAGTTGGAGGTCTCATTTGGGATAGATTTCCCACTAGGTTCAGAGTAGTTGGAGGTCTCATTTGGGATAGATTTCTCTCTAGGTTCAGAGTAGTTGGAGATCTCATTTGGGATAGATTTCCCACTAGGTTCAGAGTAGTTGGAGATCTCATTTGGGATAGATTTCCCACTAGGTTCAGAGTAGTTGGAGGTCTCATTTGTTCCATGTTTCGTAATGTTGAGCTTTCCTTGTATAACTTTTTAACTTCTGACACCATGTAATATAATAGCCTGCTGAGGCAGGACTGCGGGTAGAAGAACCACGTTTATCAGATGTCATGGGTCAAGTGCAAGTACAGATGATCACATGAAGTAATTAGTAACAGCGCCACCCTCAGGCGCTCCAGGTAAGTACATGTACATACATACATACATACATACATACATACATACATACATACATACATACATACATACATACATACATACATACCATTGAACTACCTTGTCGATGAAAACAGGAAGTAATGACATCACACCTAAAAAAAAAATCATTTTTCGTAAAAACCAACAGTGCAGAGTAAAAATGTAGTGGTTGAAATGTTTCCAATACCATTTAGACAAATTGTGCATTAATAAATTGGCGATAGCCTGTATGCCCTCCCACCTCTGTTTTATGTCTAAGATAGCCTGCGAAAACCAGCATTGATAGAATGCAATAATTGACTAATATTTGCCATATTCTAATAATTCTCATGTGCCGACGTATCGCCAAGGTCCGTGGTCGCCATGGTGAACCTTGGAATAATTGGAATGGCGAAAACTTTCCAGCCAATCAGAAAAGCAAGGCGAAGCAATTCAGGCATTCTTGAAAGTCAGGACAATCCTTGTTCTGCAAAGAAACATTATTGTTATAGTTAAAAACATTTATATTGCAAGATGTAGGCATTTAGAATGAAATGTGGAGTGGAGCATTATAGTGCCCCTCTTACCTTCAAAATGATTCGGCAATCATCATTTATTCATTTATTCATTTATTCGAAGTTTCCATCATCATTTGTTGCAATAAAGAAAGTTTGACAGCAGAAAACAATCCACTCCTGTCAAATGGATAATTTTTTTGTCAATCTTTACAAAAATTATCCTGTATGTAAAGTATAAGTAGTTTTCATATACAAACGTCATATGTCCAAACTCAGAATCAAATATTCTTCCCCAAAAATAACATGGTTACTGTGGTAGAACGTTTATTTTGATTGGAGATTTTCTGCATTTATTAGAGTCCCATCAGGAAGCCTGGTTTCAGATGTGTCCATGTAAACAAGATTATTAGGGGATTTGTTACTTTTTCAAAGATTGAAAACTGTTTTAATCGAACTATTATATTAATCAGACTATCCACAATAACCGCATTACTGTGTGCATGTAACCCTACTCATTGCTTTTGTCTATTAAACCTGGGTCAATGGAAACCTGCCTGGTGTCTCTGAATAAAAATGTAGGATAAAGTCTGCTAGAATTTGTTAGAATTAACCTACAAAGCTTTTGTAGTTGTAGGCTAGATAATGTAGAGATGTGTTTCTCCATTTAGTAAGTGTATGTGATCTGGATAATCATGTTCTGTAGCCTATTGATCAGCAACTGATCATGGAGAGAAAGGTAGTGGCGTCAAATTCACCGACCTGCAGGGGAAGCCCACAGGGATCCCACCTTCTAATCTCCCAAATGGCATCTTATTAGTAGACCATTTTTATGCTATATATATATATGTTTTTAAACCCTATCAAACCTTAACACTTACCTTAACCTTCACTTCAAAATGTGACAACTTCTACATTTGACAACTTCCAAATTTGCATTTGGAGCAACTTCCAAATTGTACGTTTGGACAAATGTGGATAAACGTCCAAATGGTAAAACCGTGAGATCATGTTGAGTTGAGAAGTGTTTAGCTCCGCCTCGCCTCTGCTGCTACTGTATAAAACCTGCCGTGTTAATATAGTGATAATGCCATACAGGGCGGTGTGCAGGCAGGCAGGGGACCTAACGGTGTAATGTGGTCGGGGGGAGGGTTGATCTATCGACTAAGATACCAAACGAGCGATTTGGACTTTAAAGAGTTGTTATGAATGCGGTCGGACAGACGAGGGTGACCGCGGTGTGACTTCCAGAGACGTCTTCACAGAAGAAGTTGTGCGCACACAGCGAGCTGCAGAAAATATACATTGGGCAATAAGGTAATTTAGAATGTCATGTGAATAAGTTATAAGTTATTTGGGGGGGAATTTAGTATAATTTGATGTATTTTAGACATGTTTATTGATGGCCTAGTCTACACTTCTATATACACGTTTTATTCCGGCCTAAAAATAGGAATTGCTTACAAAATGTTGTCATTTAGATATCCATAATATGTATAATATGGTTATCATTTTAGATAAATGCTAAACCTAGTGTAATGTGAATTGAGAACCGTAACGCCAGGTAACCGCACACGGCGCTGTCCGTTGACGTTATTACTGACTTCAGTGTGGTGCGCGTGGCTACTATGTCCTCGTGAGTTTTTCGTTCATATTTGACGGTGTATTTATTTTAAATCCGCTTAACCTTTTTTTCCCCCCTTAAACTTCGTTTTGTGGGTTAGGTTGTCACTGTCCCGTACGAGACGATGTTTATTTTGGCGCTCTGCCTGTACCTCGGGAAGTTGGTGTCGTCCGGTGTCAGTTTGGAGTTCCGTTATCACAACACCGTGGAGGTGGAGAGATACCTGCGGGACGTTAACAACACCTTCCAGTTCACACACCTGCACAGTATCGGGAAATCTGTCGAAGGTGAGAACACAGACTATATGTTGTCTTGAAATGTAATATTGGAAATTGTAATTCACTATTTGATATGCCTCAGTTTAGATTAGATTTTGTCACCGGTGAGAGCCCAGGACAATTTCAACTTTAATAACAACATTTTGAAAGTGTGTGGAGCTCTTTGTAAGCACACTGGAGATTTATTTTGATGATATAGATTTATTATAGATTTATTTTGATGATATACCAGAACTTTTTTGGAATCATTCAGCAGTGTTTACCAGATTAAGTAAAATACCGTTGGAAATTAATGTGGACAATTTATATTCCTAAAATGTAATTTGAAAATGATGCTGTCGCTGCTTCCTGTTGACCAGACATATTGATAAATAGCCCAATGTCAAAATACAGTTTTAAAGTGTCCAAATCAATAACCAATGTGCATAAACGGTTAGTACATTTTATGTTTTCAGTATATCACTATCTACACATACAACAATAGTAATCATATTACTTCCATATATTTTTTGAATGGGGACCTTATAAACTGTACATGCATCCAAAAGCCCTGTTTTGTCAAGTCACTCATTGATTAGGGAGGGATATGCACTGTTGAAACTACCACAACTCAAAAAACACATGACAACTGGATATATATTTTACATCACTGGTTAGAGGACAACCAGCAGAAGAAGTCAGCTACATTTTGGAAATGTTGTTAACTATATTTGTAAGTCGCTCTGGATAAGAGCGTCTGCTAAATGACTTAAATGTAAATGTAAATATTGTGTTATGCCATTACATGTTATACAGATGAATGTAACAGGTTCATAGGCTGCGACGGAATCAGTCTTCCCCTCTCACAAGAGGACTCTTTGTAAACCGGGTCCCTGCCTGCCTGCCAGCCAGCGACTGCAGCTGGCAATTTAAATGCTCGTGAAGACTAGCCTAAACAGACTGTTAATATATCATCCTGACCACTGCTCCCAGCATCCTGCTCCCAGCCTCCCAGCGGCTAGTCCTCCCCCCCCCCAGCGGCTAGTCCTCCACCTCCCCAGCCTCCCAGCGGCTAGTCCTCCACCTCCCCAGCCTCCCAGCGGCTAGTCCTCCACCCCCCCAGCAGCTAGTCCTCCACCCTCCCAGCGGCTAGTCCTCCACCTCCCCAGCGGCTAGTCCTCCACCTCCCCAGCGGCTAGGCCTCCACCCCCCCAGCGGCTAGGCCTCCACCCCCCCAGCGGCTAGGCCTCCACCCCCCCAGCGGCTAGTCCTCCACCCCCCCAGCGGCTAGTCCTCCACCCCCCCAGCGGCTAGTCCTCCACCTCCCCAGCGGCTAGTCCTCCACCTCCCCAGCTGATAGTCCTCCACCTCCCCAGCGGCTAGTCCTCCACCTCCCCAGCGGCTAGTCCTCCACCTCCCCAGCGGCTAGTCCTCCACCTCCCCAGCGGCTAGTCCTCCTTCTCCCCAGCGGATAGTCCTCCACCTCCCCAGCGGCTAGTCCTCCACCTCCCCAGCGGCTAGTCCTCCACCCCCCCAGCGGCTAGTCCTCCACCCCCCAGCGGCTAGTCCTCCACCCCCCAGCGGCTAGTCCTCCACCCCCCAGCGGCTAGTCCTCCACCCCCCAGCGGCTAGTCCTCCACCTCCCCAGCGGCTAGTCCTTCCACCTCCCCAGCGACCTGCTCCCTAGTCCTCCCTCTGGTCCTACTCCCTAGTCCTCCTACTCCCACGGAAGTGAGGAAGACATGTTGTGGATTTCAAAGAACAAGCCTGTCTAGAATGCAGGGTTTTTAACCATGGGTCTGGATGGATGCTTTCTGGACCCCAGAGACAATAGGACAGAGACTGCTCAATGGTCATCATGCCATGTCTGCAGTGGTGGCACCAGGAATTCTTCACTGGGCTAGCTATGGGGCAGCTTGGTAGTTGCATAGGGGTGCTTGCAACTCACGGTTACGGCCGCGAGTTGAGACGGTAGCAGAGTGATGTCGACCTTGACAACCACATAACGTGTATGCTGGCTTGCTGAGCAGTCGGAGCTGGTTCCTGACAACAGGGTTTTGAGAGAAATAAATGTGTCAACTCATCGCTATATACACTGAGTCTACAAAATATTAGGAACACCTGCTCTTTCCATGACATAAACTGACCAGGTGACAGTTATAGGATCCCTTATTGTTATCACCTGTTAAATCCGCTCCTCCCCTTCTACAGGGGCTGGTATCTAGACCCTGTAGATGAAGGGGAGGAGACCGGATAAAGAAGGATTTTTAAGCCTTGAGGCAATTGAGACATGGATTGTGTATATGTGCCATTCAGAGAATGGGCAAGATAAAATATTTATGTGCCTTTGACCGGAATGTGGTAGTAGGTGCCAGGCACACCGGTTTGTGTGTCAAGAACTACAAAGCTGCTGGTTATTTCACGCTCAGGTTTCCTGTATCTATCAAGAATGGTCCACCACCCAAAGGACATCCAGCCAACTTGACACAACTGTGGGAACAACTGGCGTCAACATGGGTCAGCATCCCTGTGGATGCTTTGGACACCTTGTAGAGTCCACGCCCCAAAGAATTGAGGCTGTTCTGAGGGCCAGCTGGGGGATAGCAACTCAAAATTAGGCAGATGTTCTTAATGTTTTGTACACTTAGTGTATATTGAAGGTCAGGATGCTATCGCAGCCCCTGTAGGTCAGGATGCTATCGCAGCCCCTGTAGGTCAGGATGCTATCGCAGCCCCTGTAGGTCAGGATGCTATCGCAGCCCCTGTAGGTCAGGATGCTATCGCAGCCCCTGTAGGTCAGGATGCTATCGCAGCCCCTGTAGGTCAGGATGCTATCGCAGCCCCTGTAGGTCAGGATGCTATCGCAGCCCCTGTAGGTCAGGATGCTATCGCAGCCCCTGTAGGCCAGGATGCTATCGCAGCCCCTGTAGGTCAGGATGCTATGCTATAGTAGATGGTCATACATCAATACTAAGACCTCGGAGGAGGAGGAATGGGCTCCTCAGAATAATTGATCTTTCAACTGAGGAATTTGCACTTTTATGTGTTACAAGAAATCTATCACGAGTCCCAAATCGTTGACGTTATTGATTTTCATTTGAGTATTTCACTCTCAACCCATAACGGCTGAGTGGGGAAGAGGAATCAATGTGTTGTTGAGCCTGCATGTTATAATTCTATCCATACAGTATGGAGCTGAATCAGAAACCACATGACAAGGGAAGTACAGTCAGCACCATATATCACTGACATGTGGCACCACGGCATAATCATGGCCAGGGAATGTTCCAGAACACGTCACCTGACCAAGAGAAACTCTGGGCTAGAGCCAGGGAGTGTTCCAGAACACGTCACCTGACCAGGAGAAACTCTGGGCTAGAGCCAGGGAGTGTTCCAGAACACGTCACCTGACCAAGAGAAACTCTGGGCTAGAGCCAGGGAGTGTTCCAGAACACGTCACCTGACCGGGAGAAACTCTGGGCTAGAGCCAGGGAGTGTTCCAGAACACGTCACCTGACCGGGAGAAACTCTGGGCTAGAGCCAGGGAGTGTTCCAGAACACGTCACCTGACCAGGAGAAACTCTGGACTAGAGCCAGGGAGTGTTCCAGAACACGTCACCTGACCAGGAGAAACTCTGGGCTAGAGCCAGGGAGTGTTCCAGAACACGTCACCTGACCAGGAGAAACTCTGGGCTAGAGCCAGGGAGTGTTCCAGCACACGTCACCTGACCAGGAGAAACTCTGGGCTAGAGCCAGGGAGTGTTCCAGAACACGTCACCTGACCAGGAGAAACTCTGGGCTAGAGCCAGGGAGTGTTCCAGAACACGTCACCTGACCAGGAGAAACTCTGGGCCCTATAATGTAAGAACCAACCGACGGCCCATCCAGTCTCTTGGGTGTTAGCATACTGTATGTGCATACAGTGAAGCTCCAGAGGGAAGTGTGGTCCTGCTCTGTGGGTTCTGCCCAAACTGGACTAGAGGAATGTAACGCACCTCTCCTCTGAGTTTTGGGACCTCTGCGTCCCAAATGGAGTCCTATTCCCTATGTAGTGCACTACTTTTGACCTGAGCCCTATGTGCACTACATAGAGAATAGGGTATAATTTGGGACATAGTCTTCCTCTTACAGAGTGTCACGGATACTTAGGGCAGGAGGAAAGAGCAGAGTCAAATGCAGGAGACTATTGTCCAATAGTGCCGAAGTTTATTCACACCCAAAACACTCGGTGGTCAAAAGGCACAGGGAGCGTATTCACACCCAAAACACTCGGTGGTCAAAAGGCACAGGGAGCGTATTCACACCCAAAACACTCGGTGGTCAAAAGGCACAGGGAGCGTATTCACACCCAAAACACTCGGTGGTCAAAAGGCACAGGGAGCGTATTCACACCCAAAACACTCGGTGGTCAAAAGGCACAGGGAGCGTATTCACACCCAAAACACTCGGTGGTCAAAAGGCACAGGGAGCGTATTCACACCCAAAACACTCGGTGGTCAAAAGGCACAGGGAGCGTATTCACACCCAAAACACTCGGTGGTCAAAAGGCACAGGGAGCGTATTCACACCCAAAACACTCGGTGGTCAAAAGGCACAGGGAGCGCACAATGCCCCAAAAGGGAAAACGGGTAATTCCACCAATGAAGAAAAATAGACACGGGGCGCAGCCCGGCAACAATAAATAATCCAATATAATACGCTGGAGGAAAACCCAGCAACAGCGTCAACCACCACTGCCCGCTGACAAACAATTAATCCCGCACAAAAAACAAACCCAAAGGAACAAACGAAATGCCCCCCCCCACTAATGACAGAAAAGGAAACGGGTGCGGACCTAGACAGACAAAACTCAACGAACACAGAAACATAGATCGGTGGCATCTAGTAGACCGGCGACGACGACCGCCGAGCGCGGGCCGAGGCGGGGCACCATTTTCTGTGGATACTGTGACACAGAGGCCCTATGCAGCTGGGCTGTACCACAATGCTGTCTGATGAAGACCTGTTTGGCTGAACAGCGTTGTAGTAGGTGACCTGCTGTAATATAACATGCTGATCAGCTCCTACCTGTATTTCTTTGTAAATATGTTTTTGTAGATAGTTCACTAAAGCTGATCTGCCTCATACTGGCTGATTGTGTTGTTTTTGTAGATAGTTCACTAAAGCTGATCTGCCTCATACTGGCTGAGTTGTTTTTGGGGCTGTACCATCACACACCGCTGGCTCCTCCTCCCCCTGGTCTACCACTACCACACAGAGGGGCAGGCTGGGTTGGTACCACACCCCTGGTTCTGGAGGCTGGGTTGGTGCCACACCCCTGGTTCTGGAGGCTGGGTTGGTGCCACACCCCTGGTTCTGAAGGCTGGGTTGATACTACACCCCTGGTTCTGGAGGCTGGGTTGGTGCCACACCCCTGGTTCTGGAGGCTGGGTTGGTACCGCACCCCTGGTTCTGGAGGCTGGGTTGGTTCCACACCCCTGGTTCTGAAGGCTGGGTTGATACTACACCCCTGGTTCTGGAGGCTGGGTTGGTGCCACACCCCTGGTTCTGGAAGCTGGGTTGATGCCACACCCCTGGTTCTGGAGGCTGGGTTGTTTCCACACCCCTGGTTCTGGAGGCTGGGTTGGTACCACACCCCTGGTTCTGGAGGCTGGGTTGGTACCGCACCCCTGGTTCTGGTGGCTGGGTTGGTTCCACACCCCTGGTTCTGAAGGCTGGGTTGATACTACACCCCTGGTTCTGGAGGCTGGGTTGGTGCCGCACCCCTGGTTCTGGTGGCTGGGTTGGTTCCACACCCCTGGTTCTGGAGGCTGGGTTGATACTACACCCCTGGTTCTGGAGAATGGGTTGGTGCCACACCCCTGGTTCTGGAGGCTGGGTTGGTACCGCACCCCTGGTTCTGGAGGCTGGGTTGGTACCGCACCCCTGGTTCTGGAGGCTGGGTTGGTACCACACCCCTGGTTCTGGAGGCTGGGTTGATGCCGCACCCCTGGTTCTGTGATGTGGCTGATTGTAGTTTTACCACATATACACCCATGTGGATTATTACAGTACATTCTGAGAGTATTCAGACCCTTTCACTTTTTCCACATTTTGTTATGTTACAGCCTTATTCTAAAATGGATTAAATAGTTTTTTCCCCTCATCAATCTACACACAATACCCCATAATGACAAAGCAAAAACAGGTTTTTAGAAATGTTGGCAAATGTATTACAAATATTTTTAAAACTATCACATTTACATAAGTATTCAGACCCTTCACTCAGTACTTTGGTGAAGAACCTTTGGCAGCAATTACAGCATCGAGTCTTCTTGGGTATGACGCTACAAGCTTGGTACACCTGTATTTGGGGAGTTTCTCCCATTCTTCTCTGCAGATCCTCTCATGCTCTGTCAGGTTGGATGGGGAGCGTCACTGCACAGCTATTTTCGGGTCTCTCCAGAGATGTTTGATCGGGTTTAAGTCCGGGCTCTGACTGGGTCACTCAAGGAAATTCAGAGACTTGTCCCAAAGCCCCTCCTGTGTTGTCTTGGCTATGGGCTTAGGGTCGTTGTCCTGTTGGAAGGTGAACCTTCGCCCCAGTCTGAGGTCCTGAGTGCTCTGGAGCAGGTTTTCATCAAGGATCTCTCTATTTTGCTCCATTCATCAATCTCTCGATCCTGACTATTCTCCTAGTCCCTGCTGCTGAAAAACATCCCCACAAGCTGATGCTGCCACCACCATGCTTCACCGTAGGGATGGTGCCAATTTTCCTCCAGATGTAACGCTTGACATTCAGACCAAAGAGTTTAATCTTGTAGAATTTTATTTCTCATGGTCTGAGAGTCCTTTAGGTGCCTTTTGGCAAACTCCAAGCAGGTTGTCATGTGCTTTTTTTTAAAAATGAGGAGTGACTTCTATTTGGCCACTCTACCATAAAGGCCTGATTGGTGGAGAGCTGCAAAGATGGTTCTCCCATCTCCACAGAGGAGCTCTGTCAGAATGACCATCGGGTTCTCGGTCAACTCCCTGACCAAGACCCTTCTCCCCTGACAGTAATCTGACCGTGCTCTGAGATGCGCTGTCAACTGTGGGACCTTAAATAGACGTGTGTGTGTGTGTGTGTGTGTGTGCCTTTCTAAATCATGCCCAATCAATAGAATTTACCAAAGGTGGACTCCAATCAAGTTGTAGAAACATCTCACGGATGATCAAAGGAAACAGGATGCACCTGAACTAAATTGAGTCTCATAGCAAAGGGTCTGAATGCTTATGTAATTAAGGTATTTCGGTTTTTAATTTGTAATACATTTGCAAAAATGTTTAAACCTGTTTTCACTTTGTCATTATGGGGTATTGTGTGTAGATTGAGGATTATTTGTTTTAATCCATTTTAGAATAAGGCAGTAACGTAACAACATGGAAAAAGGGAAGGGGCTTCTGCTGCAAAGTTACAGTTAGATATTCCTGTCTGTTGGTGTTGTAGAGATACAGGAGATATCCCTGTCTGTTGGTGTTGTAGATACAGGAGATATTCCTGTCTGTTGGTGTTGTAGAGATACAGGAGATATTCCTGTCTGTTGGTGTTGTAGATACAGGAGATATTCCTGTCTGTTGGTGTTGTAGAGATACAGGAGATATTCCTGTCTGTTGGTGTTGTAGATACAGGAGATATTCCTGTCTGTTGGTGTTGTAGAGATACAGGAGATATACCTCATGTTGGTGTTGTAGAGATACAGGAGATATTCCTGTCTGTTGGTGTTGTAGAGAGATACAGGAGATATTCCTGTCTGTTGGTGTTGTAGAGATACAGGAGATATTCCTGCCTGTTGGTGTTGTAGAGATACAGGAGATATTCCTGCCTGTTGGTGTTGTAGAGATACAGGAGATATTCCTGTCTGTTGGTGTTGTAGAGATACAGGAGATATTCCTCATGTTGGTGTTGTAGAGATACAGGAGATATTCCTGTCTGTTGGTGTTGTAGAGATACAGGAGATATTCCTGCCTGTTGGTGTTGTAGAGAGATATTCCTGTCTGTTGGCGTTGTAGAGAGATACAGGAGATATTCCTGTCTGTTGGTGTTGTAGAGAGATACAGGAGATATTCCTGTCTGTTGGTGTTGTAGAGATACAGGAGATATTCCTGTCTGTTGGTGTTGTAGAGATACAGGAGATATTCCTGTCTGTTGGTGTTGTAGAGATACAGGAGATATTCCTGCCTGTTGGTGTTGTAGAGATACAGGAGATATTCCTGTCTGTTGGTGTTGTAGAGATACAGGAGATATTCCTCCATGTTGGTGTTGTAGATACAGGAGATATTCCTCCATGTTGGTGTTGTAGAGATACAGGAGATATTCCTGCCTGTTGGTGTTGTAGAGATACAGGAGATATTCCTGTCTGTTGGTGTTGTAGAGATACAGGAGATATTCCTGTCTGTTGGTGTTGTAGAGATACAGGAGATATTCCTGTCTGTTGGTGTTGTAGAGATACAGGAGATATTCCTGTCTGTTGGTGTTGTAGAGATACAGGAGATATTCCTGTCTGTTGGTGTTGTAGAGATACAGGAGATATTCCTGTCTGTTGGTGTTGTAGAGATACAGGAGATATTCCTGTCTGTTGGTGTTGTAGAGATACAGGAGATATTCCTGTCTGTTGGTGTTGTAGATACAGGAGATATTCCTGTCTGTTGGTGTTGTAGAGATACAGGAGATATTCCTCATGTTGGTGTTGTAGAGATACAGGAGATATTCCTGTCTGTTGGTGTTGTAGAGATACAGGAGATATCCCTGTCTGTTGGTGTTGTAGAGATACAGGAGATATTTCCTGCCTGTTGGTGTTGTAGAGATACAGGAGATATTCCTGTCTGTTGGTGTTGTAGAGAGATACAGGAGATATTCCTGCCTGTTGGTGTTGTAGAGATACAGGAGATATTCCTGTCTGTTGGTGTTGTAGAGAGATACAGGAGATATTCCTGTCTGTTGGTGTTGTAGAGAGATACAGGAGATATTCCTGTCTGTTGGTGTTGTAGATACAGGAGATATTCCTGTCTGTTGGTGTTGTAGAGATACAGGAGATATTCCTGTCTGTTGGTGTTGTAGAGATACAGGAGATATTCCTGTCTGTTGGTGTTGTAGAGATACAGGAGATATCCCTGTCTGTTGGTGTTGTAGAGATACAGGAGATATTTCCTGCCTGTTGGTGTTGTAGAGATACAGGAGATATTCCTGCCTGTTGGTGTTGTAGAGATACAGGAGATATTCCTGCCTGTTGGTGTTGTAGAGATACAGGAGATATTCCTGTCTGTTGGTGTTGTAGAGATACAGGAGATATTCCTCATGTTGGTGTTGTAGAGAGATACAGGAGATAGTCCTGTCTGTTGGTGTTGTAGAGCGATACAGGAGATATTCCTGCCTGTTGGTGTTGTAGAGATACAGGAGATATACCTCATGTTGGTGTTGTAGAGATACAGGAGATATTCCTGTCTGTTGGTGTTGTAGAGAGATACAGGATATATTTCTGTCTGTTGGTGTTGTAGAGATACAGGAGATATTCCTGCCTGTTGGTGTTGTAGAGATACAGGAGATATTCCTGTCTGTTGGTGTTGTAGAGATACAGGAGATATTCCTGTCTGTTGGTGTTGTAGAGATACAGGAGATATTCCTGTCTGTTGGTGTTGTAGAGATACAGGAGATATTCCTGTCTGTTGGTGTTGTAGAGATACAGGAGATATTCCTGTCTGTTGGTGTTGTAGAGATACAGGAGATATTCCTGTCTGTTGGTGTTTGAGATACAGGAGATATTCCTGTCTGTTGGTGTTGTAGAGATACAGGAGATATTCCTGTCTGTTGGTGTTGTAGAGATACAGGAGATATTCCTGCCTGTTGGTGTTGTAGAGATACAGGAGATATTCCTGTCTGTTGGTGTTGTAGAGATACAGGAGATATTCCTGTCTGTTGGTGTTGTAGAGATACAGGAGATATTCCTGCCTGTTGGTGTTGTAGAGATACAGGAGATATTCCTGTCTGTTGGTGTTGTAGAGAGATATTCCTGTCTGTTGGTGTTGTAGAGAGATAAAGGATATATTCCTGTCTGTTGGTGTTGTAGAGATACAGGAGATATTCCTGTCTGTTGGTGTTGTAGAGAGATACAGGAGATATACCTCATGTTGGTGTTGTAGATTCAGGAGACAGGATCAGAGAGGCCTGACACTTTCATGTCTGGTGAGAAACTCTCTATTTTGTAACATACAGTATGGGCTTTGTCCCAAATGGCACCCTATTCCCCCTGGTCAAAAGTTGTGCACTATAAAGGGTACCAGTTGGGACTTAGACACAACAGTTTGATAAGGATCTTGGCTGGGGTTCAGGACTGTCACGCAGGTTGCTGCCGAAGTAGAGTGAGTCTCTCTCTCTCTCTCTCTCATCGCTGCTGCAGCATGAACACAGAGCGGCCTCATTTTACGGTCTCTTGTTACTTTAAAACAATGAAGGTGGTTTTAAAGCCACAGTCAACGTGAATTGATGAAATGTAGCCATCCCCCTGGGTTTTAACAAATAGGCTATCAATAAATCCTATCTAAATGGGCTTACAGCTGTCTGATCTTTCCTTATTGTAACAAGCTATGAACCTCTTGTGTTTTATTGTTGTAGGAGTCCCAGAGACTGATGGTTCTCTCAGAGCAGTACATCTTACAGAGTGTGACTTTAGAGAGAGAACCCACCAGTAGTGGTGATGTCCCTGGTCCAGAGACTGACGGTTCTCTCAGAGCAGTACATCTTACAGAGTGTGACTTTAGAGAGAGAACCCACCAGTAGTGGTGATGTCCTCCTCAGCAACCCCTCTCAGATGTCAGAAGAAAAACCACAAGTCCTTTTTCCAACGACAACAGATCCCGTTGTCGTGACTACCATTCCATTTTGTTACAGATGCATTTAGTAGGGCTCACAGAGACGGATGGTTTGAGAGATGTTTATTCAGCTAGCATTGTCATGCAGGGAAGATGGTCCCAGGGTGTGAAAAGAAAAGGACTGTGTGTGTGTGTGTGTGTGTGTTCTCTCATCTCTGATTTGAAAGTGAAATCCACTCTAGTCAGGTCCTTGCTGCCTGCCAGTTGGTCTGTCTGTCTGTCTGTCTGCCTGCCAGTTGGTCTGTCTGTCTGTCTGCCTGCCTGCCAGTTGGTCTGTCTGCCTGCCTGCCAGTTGGTCTGTCTGTCTGCCTGCCTGCCTGTCAGTTGGTCTGTCTGCCTGCCTGCCTGTCAGTTGGTCTGTCTGTCTGCCTGCCTGCCAGTTGGTCTGTCTGCCTGCCTGCCAGTTGGTCTGTCTGTCTGCCTGCCTGCCAGTTGGTCTGTCTGTCTGCCTGCCTGCCAGTTGGTCTGTCTGTCTGCCTGCCTGCCAGTTGGTCTGTCTGTCTGCCTGCCAGTTGGTCTGTCTGTCTGTCTGCCTGCCTGCCAGTTGGTCTGTCTGTCTGTCTGCCTGCCTGCCAGTTAATCTGTCTGTCTGTCTGTCTGTCTGTCTGTCTGTCTGTCTGCCAGTTGGTCTGTCTGTCTGCCTGCCTGCCTGCCTGCCAGTTAGTCTGTCTGTCGTTCTGTCTGTCTGCCTGCCTGCCAGTTGGTCTGTCTGTCTGTCGTTCTGTCTGTCTGCCTGCCAGTTGGTCTGTCTGTCTGCCTGCCTGCCTGCCTGCCAGTTAGTCTGTCTGTCGTTCTGTCTGTCTGCCTGCCTGCCAGTTGGTCTGTCTGTCTGTCGTTCTGTCTGTCTGCCTGCCTGCCAGTTGGTCTGTCTGTCTGTCTGTCTGTCTGCCTGCCAGTTGGTCTGTCTGTCTGTCTGCCTGCCAGTTGGTCTGTGTCTGTCTGTCTGTCTAACTGGCAGGCAGACAGTCTGTCTGTCTGTCTGCCTGCCTGCCTGTCTGTCTGCCTGCCAGTTGGTCTGTCTGTCTGTCTGTCTGTCTGCCTGCCTGTCTGTCTGCCTGCCAGTTGGTCTGTCTGTCTGTCTGCCTGCCAGTTGGTCTGTGTCTGTCTGTCTGTCTAACTAGCAGGCAGACAGTCTGTCTGTCTGTCTGCCTGCCTGCCTGTCTGTCTGCCTGCCAGTTGGTCTGTCTGTCTGCCTGCCTGCCTGCCTGCCAGTTAGTCTGTCTGTCTGTCTGTCTGTCTGCCTGCCTGTCTGTCTGTCTGCCAGTTGGTCTGTCTGTCTGTCTGTCTGCCTGCCTGCCAGTTGGTCTGTCTGCCTGCCAGTTGGTCTGTCTGTCTGTCTGCCTGCCAGTTGGTCTGTGTCTGTCTGTCTGTCTAACTAGCAGGCAGACAGTCTGTCTGTCTGTCTGTCTGTCTGTCTGTCTGTCTGTCTGTCTGTCTGTCTGTCTGTCTGTCTGTCTGTCTGTCTGTCTGTCTGTCTGTCTGTCTGTCTGTCTGTCTGCCTGTCTGTCTGTCTGTCTGCCTGCCTGCCAGTTGGTCTGTCTGTCTGTCTGCCTGCCAGTTGGTCTGTCTGTCTGTCTGTCTGCCTGCCAGTTGGTCTGTCTGTCTGCCTGCCTGCCTGCCAGTTAGTCTGTCTGTCTGTCTGTCTGTCTGTCTGCCTGCCTGTCTGTCTGTCTGCCAGTTGGTCTGTCTGTCTGTCTGTCTGTCTGCCTGCCTGCCAGTTGGTCTGTCTGCCTGCCAGTTGGTCTGTCTGTCTGTCTGCCTGCCAGTTGGTCTGTCTGTCTGTCTGCCTGCCAGTTGGTCTGTCTGCCTGCCTGCCTGCCAGTTGGTCTGTCTGTCTGTCTGTCTGTCTGTCGGTCTGTCTGCCTGCCTGCCTGTCAGTTGGTCTGTCTGTCTGCCTGCCTGCCAGTTGGTCTGTCTGCCTGCCTGCCAGTTGGTCTGTCTGTCTGCCTGTCTGCCAGTTGGTCTGTCTGTCTGCCTGCCAGTTGGTCTGTCTGCCTGCCTCAGACTCAATCAGAGAGAAAACAGGAGAGATGTACAGTGCTTCAATGCTATAGATGGACTAAACTACAACAATCACTGTTGGGAATGACTGTGACACATGGGAGGTGATGGAGGTGGAATTGGAGTCAATGGAGAGAGAGGTGGTGCAGACAGCCCCTGGATTTACAGTTCATTGTATCACAATGTATCTGCTCTGTGCTTCACTGTGTTGTGTTGGGAGATTGAAACATCTCCTTGTCACCCTCCCTGGGTTGCCTTGCCAGTTGGTGGCATTTCTGTGGCGACTGTGTCTGCTTTGCATGGCTGGACACAAAGCTGGCATTGAGGCACCCTCCTCCTCTTCCAGCCTCTCTCTCTCTCTCTCTCTCTCGTTTCAGTCTGAGATTCAGATGCAAATTGAGACTCTCAACCTCTGGAGCAGCTTCCAAATGGCACCCTATTCCCTATATTGTTCACTACTTTAGACCAGGGCCCATATGTCTCAGGTCAAATGTAGTGCACTATGTAGGGAATAGGGTCGTAACCTATGTTATTACCATAGTTGACTCGCTGCTGCTTCCTGACTCTGTCCCTGTTCCCTTTGTTACTGAGAAGACAGACCAGACTATAGGACCTTTTGATGGCATCGCTCTGTTTGTTTTCGGATTTACTTTTTACTTTTTCCCTTTTATTTAACTTGGCAAGTCAGTTAAGAATTTGTTCTTATTTTACATTGACAGACTACCCCGGCCAAACCCTCCTCTAACCCGGACGACGCTGGGCCAATTGTGCGCCGCCCTATAGGACACCAGATCACGGCCGGTTGTGACACAGCCCAGGATCAAACCAGGGTCTGTGGTGATGCGTCACTCGAGAGCTGAAAAGACAGACCAGACTATAGAACCCTTTGATGGCATCTGTCTGTGCTCAGCCATTCACTTTAGATTGATTAGAACCTGGGAGGAATTCACTTTAGATTGATTAGAACCTGGGAGGAATTCACTTTAGATTGATTAGAACCTGGGAGGAATTCACTTTAGATTGATTAGAACCTGGGAGGAATTCACTTTAGATTGATTAGAACCTGGGAGGAATTCACTTTAGATTGATTAGAACCTGGGAGGAATTCACTTTAGATTGATTAGAACCTGGGAGGAATTCACTTTAGATTGATTAGAACCTGGGAGGAATTCACTTTAGATTGATTAGAACCTGGGAGGAATTCACTTTAGATTGATTAGAACCTGGGAGGAATTCACTTTAGATTGATTAGAACCTGGGAGGAATTCACTTTAGATTGATTAGAACCTGGGAGGAATTCACTTTAGATTGATTAGAACCTGGGAGGAATTCACTTTAGATTGATTAGAACCTGGGAGGAATTCACTTTAGATTGATTAGAACCTGGGAGGAATTCACTTTAGATTGGAGCCGTACGGATCCTGAGGCCTTAAGGGTTTAAAGTAAAGCAGGTGAAGAGAGGACAGAAGTCCTACAACACTGTAAAGATGACTCCCAAATGGTACCCTATTTCATGGCCAATATAGTGCCCTACTACTTATGACCAGAGCCCCATGAGGAATAAAGTGTTATTTGGGACACAGGCTAAGACAATACCCTCCGATGTAAAACTTTTTCAGACAGCCATTTGAATACAGTCACCCTTGCTGATATCCTAGAGTGTGAATGGTACAGATGTAGGCTCAGAATTTGAGCCAGTTTGCTACAGCAGAAAAATAATCCTGCAGCAACAGGAAATGTGGATTATAATGTACATTTTTTGTAGGGGTTGATACAAATCAAGTCTGAAACTTCAAAGTGGAAATTACAAACTGTAGAAGCCTTTTTAAAACTAAAATACACTACAAGTTTGCATTTCCTGTATTGCAGGAAAATTCCCAGCAACAATTGTGATCAAATTAAAATCCTACATCTGTAGTGTGTGTCTTGCACCTGTTGAGAGGTATTTAAGCAGTACTGTTAAGCACTAAGCAGTATCTTTAAGTAGTGTGTTTTAGGCAGTATCTTTAAGTAGTGTGTGTTTAGGCAGTATCTATCAGCGTTTTAACTACTTTGCAGATGTGGAACAGACAATCATAATATCAAATTCCCACTTTATACTACAAAACCAACTTCATAAGCAGTTCATTTTTAAAATGTATTTTACTCTAAATTCCAGAATAGATGGATGAAGTTCTATGCATGATTAATATCATTCACCAATACATTTCTTGATAGTCCAACAAATGTTGTTTTCAGGTTGTAAATCACACCTAGCCTGGGACATTGTTTGCTGCCTCCACCCATTCGCAATGACTCAATATTTTTGGACAAAGGCTGGGAATGTCAATACAATGATCCCAAGTCAGTGGTAGCGTGGCTAATAGGCTAGCGTATCTAGTTATGTAGCTGTTCATTTAGCAAGATAAAACCACGGAGCCTAACGTTAGCTACAGTAGCTGCTGGGAGGATGTCTTATCATTGGAGGAGTGGGTGAGAGTCCGACCTTTCCCCTCCTACAGCTAGAGATGCAGGTATAATTTTGGGGGGGGTCAGGTAGCCTAGTGGTTAGAGCGTTGGACTAGTAACGGTTGCTGGATCAAATCCCCGAGCTGACAAGGTAAAAACAAGGTAAAAGTATTTTTCTGCCCCAGAACAAGGCAGTTAACCCACTGATAAGAACAGTTATTGAACTAGGCAAGTCAGTTAGGTCATTGGGTTAACTAGCAAGAAATGTGAATCGCTTTGCTAGCTATGCTTAACTTGAACGACTGTTATCCAGTTAGCATATCTCTTGCGTTCGCAAATTCACTCTGGCTATCTACTCTGATTTCAGAGTACTCTCGTCTGAGTGTGGCGGAATAACTGATGAATTTATGAATGTGCAACACCCGCTGAGTATGACCGGTGTCGGTAAATGTCTGCCCCACAACATTTTTTAATTGTTGCCAGCAGCACAGTTACCGTCACCAACACTCTGGACAACATGAAAACAGCCTAACCAGCTCTGCTAGGGAGAGTACAATGATCAGAGTGAGCTGTTCTCTCATTTGTACTGGAAGTAGCTAGCCAACTATAGCCAGTTAGCTTGACTGCCGTTGTGAATAATCTCGGATCAACCCTACTCCTCGGCCAGAACGTCCAGGGTCTATAGTGCAGTATGCGCTCGGAGTTTACGAATGACCCAGAGCGCACTCTGACACACTGAAGGCACCTTTTAGTTGTCAATCAAATGTATTTGGCATCGATCAAATGGGAAGGCAGGCAAGTTCTCATTCAGATGTCAAAACGTGGGTTGGGAGAAACATTTTAATTAGCAGGCAAGCTGCAGAAGGACGAGCAGGCGACAATTTCCCCGGCGTTTATCAGTGCCATTTTGACGGACAGGTAGCTGAACATTTTGATAGGGTTTGTGTTTACGTTCCCTCGTTAGACTGTATGTAGCTCTTCTCATCTTGCTCTGCATTAGTTATTGATCTTGTTGATGTGTATAACTGAGGGAGAGATCCTACCGTTTATCCTGGTGGTTTTGATCAATAGGACTGTAAAGTTTCCAAATGTAAGAGGACTCACGTGGTATTGACATATTTGCAGAAATCCATTCAGGTGTATTTTGTGACTTTTGGCGAATGCTTTCTAATGATCTAAAGTCACGCTGTTGCTACTGTCTGTCAACACACAGTCCAGTTCATAGTGAATGATGGCAGGTCCTACTGCCTGTAAACACACAGTCCAGTTCATAGTGAATGATGACAGGTCTTACTGCCTGTAAACACACAGTCCAGTTCATAGTGAATGATGACAGGTCCTACTGCCTGTTAACACACAGTCCAGTTCATAGTGAATGATGACAGGTCCTACTGCCTGTAAACACACAGTCCAGTTCATAGTGAATGATGACAGGCCCTACTGCCTGTAAACACACAGTCCAGTTCATAGTGAATGATGACAGGTCCTACTGCCTGTCAACACACAGTCCAGTTCATAGTGAATGATGGCAGGTCCTACTGCCTGTCAACACACAGTCCAGTTCATAGTGAATGATGGCAGGTCCTACTGCCTGTCAACACACAGTCCAGTTCATAGTGAATGATGGCAGGTCCTACTTCCTGTAAACACACAGTCCAGTTCATAGTGAATGATGACAGGTCCTACTGCCTGTCAACACACAGTCCAGTTCATAGTGAATGATGACAGGTCCTACTGTAAACACACAGTCCAGTTCATAGTGAATGATGACAGGTCCTACTGTCTGTAAACACACAGTCCAGTTCATAGTGAATGATGGCAGGTCCTACTGTCTGTAAACACACAGTCCAGTTCATAGTGAATGATGAGAGGCCCTACTTCCTGTAAACACACAGTCCAGTTCATAGTGAATGATGAGAGGCCCTACTTCCTGTAAACACAGTCCAGTTCATAGTGAATGATGACAGGCCCTACTTCCTGTAAACACAGTCCAGTTCATAGTGAATGATGACAGGTCCTACTTCCTGTAAACACACAGTCCAGTTCATAGTGAATGATGACAGGCCCTACTTCCTGTCAACACACAGTCCAGTTCATCGTGAATGATGGCAGGCCCTACTTCCTGTCAACATACAGTCCAGTTCATCGTGAATGATGGCAGGACCGACCAACTGCCTGTCAACACAGTCAAGTTGAAAGTGAATGATGGCTGGCCTGTGTACATGGCTTGTTTGCATAAAGGTCTACTGTAGCTCTGATTGGCTCTGCCGCACCGGTCTGCATAGACTCCGGTCCTGGATGAGACAGTGGTTTTTATCAGGTTTTATTTACAGCAGTGTCTATTAATTATCCAAACGCATGGCAGCTTTCCCACTTTATATTGCTATAGAATTTTCACAAATGTCTTACTCTGTCATTCCCAAACATTCCATGAATTTATGAAAACGTGAAAATGACCTTTTTATTTATTTATTTATATATATTTTTTTTAAGTGTCATTCTTCCAGGGTTGTATAGGAACAGATTTGAATGAGATTTCATGTTGCTAAACACTGT
This sequence comes from Salmo salar, assembly GCF_905237065.1. NCBI lineage: Eukaryota > Metazoa > Chordata > Actinopteri > Salmoniformes > Salmonidae > Salmo > Salmo salar. The sequence continues at coordinate 56,174 of NW_025547567.1, forward strand.
CAGTTCCACTTTAAGTAGCGTACAGTATCTTTAGGCCCTCCTCTGTCTACCTGCCTGGCTCCCTGCCTGCACTAAATCTCTGGCAGATTGTGAGGTCATCGTGTTTCAAGGCCTGTCGCCCGTCTTGGGCCGGCCCGTTTAATTTAACCTCCCTCCTCCTAATCTTCTGGTGCCGCTCGAGGTGAGAGACTCTTAGCTAATTACTGTTAATCTAGTACACCACCTGCCTCGTCCCGCTCCTCTGCTGACCCCCTCTCTGATCATTCCTCTACTGCCCCTCCTGGCGCTCTCCTTGCCCCGCTACACTCTTACCCCTCCCTGCTCTGCTGGCCCCCTCCTACTTGACCCCTCCCGTGTGTCTTTATGGCCTGTAGACACTTTGAGGGTTTTTGTCTTTAAGCCCCTGGACAGAAACAGCTGTGCTGAGATGACAGGCTTCTATGTACAACATTTCAGAAATAATTGGTCAGAAGTTTAAGTGGGGGTGGATGGAGGGGTGGCTGTGCTTGCATGCAAGTGTGTGATTGTGTGGAGAAATTGGTTCCATATAGACTTGTCTTAGAGCCATTAGAGAGTAAACAAACCCACTAGTTGTTATGATGAAAGGGGAACAGTTTCTATCCTGTAGTCTGCTACTCTAGTTGTTATGATGAAAGGGGAACAGAGTTTCTATCCTGTAGTCTGCTACTCTAGTTGTTGTGATGAAAGGGGAACAGTTTCTATCCTGTAGTCTGCTACTCTAGTTGTTGTGATGAAAGGGGAACAGAGTTTCTATCCTGTAGTCTGCTACTCTAGTTGTTGTGATGAAAGGGGAACAGAGTTTCTATCCTGTAGTCTGCTACTCTAGTTGTTATGATGAAAGGGGAACAGTTTCTATCCTGTAGTCTGCTACTCTAGTTGTTGTGATGAAAGGGAACAGAGTTTCTATCCTGTAGTCTGCTACTCTAGTTGTTATAATGAAAGGGGAACAGAGTTTCTATCCTGTAGTCTGCTACTCTAGTTGTTATGATGAAAGGGGAACAGAGTTTCTATCCTGTAGTCTGCTACTCTAGTTGTTATGATGAAAGGGGAACAGTTTCTATCCTGTAGTCTGCTACTCTAGTTGTTATGATGAAAGGGGAACAGTTTCTATCCTGTAGTCTGCTACTCTAGTTGTTATAATGAAAGGGGAACAGAGTTTCTATCCTGTAGTCTGCTACTCTAGTTGTTATAATGAAAGGGGAACAGTTTCTATCCTGTAGTCTGCTACTCTAGTTGTTATGATGAAAGGGGAACAGAGTTTCTATCCTGTAGTCTGCTACTCTAGTTGTTATGATGAAAGGGGAACAGTTTATATCCTGTAGTCTGCTACTCTAGTTGTTATGATGAAAGGGGAACAGAGTTTCTATCCTGTAGTCTGCTACTCTAGTTGTTATGATTAAAGGGAACAGAGTTTCTATCCTGTAGTCTGCTACTCTAGTTGTTATGATGAAAGGGGAACAGTTTCTATCCTGTAGTCTGCTACTCTAGTTGTTATGATGAAAGGGGAACAGAGTTTCTATCCTGTAGTCTGCTACTCTAGTTGTTATGATTAAAGGGAACAGAGTTTCTATCCTGTAGTCTGCTACTCTAGTTGTTATGATGAAAGGGGAACAGTTTCTATCCTGTAGTCTGCTACTCTAGTTGTTGTGATGAAAGGGGAACAGTTTCTATCCTGTAGTCTGCTACTCTAGTTGTTATGATGAAAGGGGAACAGTTTCTATCCTGTAGTCTGCTACTCTAGTTGTTGTGATGAAAGGGGAACGAGTTTCTATCCTGTAGTCTGCTACTCTAGTTGTTGTGATGAAAGGGGAACAGAGTTTCTATCCTGTAGTCTGCTACTCTAGTTGTTATGATGAAAGGGGAACAGAGTTTCTATCCTGTAGTCTGCTACTCTAGTTGTTATGATGAAAGGGGAACAGAGTTTCTATCCTGTAGTCTGCTACTCTAGTTGTTATGATGAAAGGGGAACAGAGTTTCTATCCTGTAGTCTGCTACTCTAGTTGTTATGATGAAAGGGGAACAGTTTCTATCCTGTAGTCTGCTACTCTAGTTGTTGTGATGAAAGGGGAACGAGTTTCTATCCTGTAGTCTGCTACTCTAGTTGTTGTGATGAAAGGGGAACAGTTTCTATCCTGTAGTCTGCTACTCTAGTTGCTATGATGAAAGGGGAACAGAGTTTCTATCCTGTAGTCTGCTACTCTAGTTGTTATGATGAAAGGGGAACAGAGTTTCTATCCTGTAGTCTGCTACTCTAGTTGTTGTGATGAAAGGGGAAGAGTTTCTATCCTGTAGTCTGCTACTCTAGTTGTTATGATGAAAGGGGAACAGAGTTTCTATCCTGTAGTCTGCTACTCTAGTTGTTGTGATGAAAGGGGAACAGAGTTTCTACCCTGCGGCCAGAACCAGCTAGTCTTGAGGATTACTCACTGGTGACATACTGGCCACGGAGCAGGTTCAGACATGTTGTGTGGTAGAGCTCTGACATCCCTCTGACAAATACTGGAACACAGGAAGTCTCTCTCATACAGGACAATAATCTATACTAGCTCCTGAAGTGTACACTCCTTCACTATATCCCACAAAATGTAAAAGCATTGGATTGGTTGAGCTGGGACAGAGGGAGTTTCATTCTCTTCCTATTGAACGCTATTTGAGGCGAGGGGGAAGAGCGGAGGGGGGAGGCAGAGAGGAGAGGGGGCTGTGAGCTGACGTTGAGTTGCCAGGTGCCAGTCCACACAATCTAAAACACTATTTGAATAATGTTCTGTCCTGCTCTAGGGGCTGGTGGAAAAACCAGGCAGACAGGCAGTCACACGAACACACTGGTGCACAAGGTTGAATTCATTTGATAAGTAAATATCTTGGTGATTCCTCTGTATAATGGTGCTATTGTTTGTCGGCAGGGAGAGACCTCTGGGTGCTCATTCTGGGAAAGAATCCGTCTGAGCACCAGATGGGAATTCCTGAATTCAAATACGTTGGGAATATGCATGGAAACGAGGTAAGCTCATCATGGAAGCACCGACACACACACACACACACACACACACACGATGTGGTGTAGTAGCATTAAGTCATTTTACAAATGTGTTTCTAGTCAGCTGTCCAATCCAGGTCCAAACCATCTTCACCATTCCTGTTCACTAAAGCCCCCCCCACAAAGAGAGATACTGTTCACTAAAGCCCCCCCACAAAGAGAGATGATACTGTTCACTAAAGCCCCCCCACAAAGAAAAGATACTGTTCACTAAAGCCCCCCCACAAAGAGAGATGATACTGTTCACTAAAGCCCCCCACAAAGAGAGATGATACTGTTCACTAAAGCCCCCCCACAAAGAGAGATGATACTGTTCACTAAAGCCCCCCCCACAAAGAGAGATGATACTGTTCACTAAAGCCCCCCCCCACAAAGAGATGATACTGTTCACTAAAGCCCCCCCCACAAAGAGAAGAGATGATACTGTTCACTAAAGCCCCCCCCCACAAAGAGAAGAGATGATACTGTTCACTAAAGCCCCCCCACAAAGAGAGATGATACTGTTCACTAAAGCCCCCCCACAAAGAGAGAAGATACTGTTCACTAAAGCCCCCCCACAAAGAAAATGATACTGTTCACTAAAGCCCCCCCACAAAGAGAAGAGATGATACTGTTCACTAAAGCCCCCCCCACAAAGAGATACTGTTCACTAAAGCCCCCCCACAAAGAGAGATGATACTGTTCACTAAAAGCCCCCCCCCACAAAGAGAAGAGATGATACTGTTCACTAAAGCCCCCCCACAAAGAGATGATACTGTTCACTAAAGCCCCCCCCACAAAAGAGATGATACTGTTCACTAAAGCCCCCCCCACAAAGAGAGATGATACTGTTCACTAAAGCCCCCCCCACAAAGAGAGATGACTGTTCACTAAAGCCCCCCCCACAAAGAGAGATGATACTGTTCACTAAAGCCCCCCACAAAGAGAAGAAATGATACTGTTCACTAAAGCCCCCCCCACAAAGAGAGATGATACTGTTCACTAAAGCCCCCCCCCACAAAAGAGATGATACTGTTCACTAAAGCCCCCCCACAAAGAGAGATGATACTGTTCACTAAAGCCCCCCCCACAAAGAGAGATGATACTGTTCACTAAAGCCCCCCCCCACAAAGAGATGATACTGTTCACTAAAGCCCCCCCACAAAGAGAGATGATACTGTTCACTAAAGCCCCCCCCACAAAGAGAAGAGATGATACTGTTCACTAAAGCCCCCCCCACAAAGAGATGATACTGTTCACTAAAGCCCCCCCCACAAAGAGAGATGATACTGTTCACTAAAGCCCCCCCACAAAGAAGAGATGATACTGTTCACTAAAGCCCCCCCCACAAAGAGAGATGATACTGTTCACTAAAGCCCCCCCACAAAGAGAGATGATACTGTTCACTAAAGCCCCCCCACAACGAGAAGAGATGATACTGTTCACTAAAGCCCCCCCACAAAGAGAGATGATACTGTTCACTAAAGCCCCCCCCACAAAGAGAGATGATACTGTTCACTAAAGCCCCCCCCACAAAGAGAGATGATACTGTTCACTAAAGCCCCCCACAACGAGAAGAGATGATACTGTTCACTAAAGCCCCCCCACAAAGAGATACTGTTCACTAAAGCCCCCCCACAAAGAGAGATGATACTGTTCACTAAAGCCCCCCACAAAGAGAAGAGATGATACTGTTCACTAAAGCCCCCCCCCCACAAAGAGAGATGATACTGTTCACTAAAGCCCCCCCCCACAAAGAGAAGAGATGATACTGTTCACTAAAGCCCCCCCCACAAAGAGAAGAGATGATACTGTTCACTAAAGCCCCCCCCACAAAGAGAGATGATACTGTTCACTAAAGCCCCCCCACAAAGAGAGATGATACTGTTCACTAAAGCCCCCCCCACAAAGAGATGATCTCTAAAGCCCCCCCACAAAGAGAGATGATACTGTTCACTAAAGCCCCCCCCACAAAGAGAAGAGATGACTGTTCACTAAAGCCCCCCCCACAAAGAGAAGAGATGATACTGTTCACTAAAGCCCCCCACAAGAGAGATGATACTGTTCACTAAAGCCCCCCTCACAAAGAGAAAAGATGATACTGTTCACTAAAGCCCCCCCCCACAAAGAGAGATACTGTTCACTAAAGCCCCCCCCACAAAGAGAAGAGATGATACTGTTCACTAAAGCCCCCCCCACAAAGAGAAGAGATGATACTGTTCACTAAAGCCCCCCCCCCACAAAGAGAGATACTGTTCACTAAAGCCCCCCCCACAAAGAGAGATGACTGTTCACTAAAGCCCCCCCCACAAAGAGAAGAGATGATACTGTTCACTAAAGCCCCCCCCACAAAGAGAAGAGATGATACTGTTCACTAAAGCCCCCCCCAAAGAGAGATGATACTGTTCACTAAAGCCCCCCCCACAAAGAGAAAAGATGATACTGTTCACTAAAGCCCCCCCCACAAAGAGAGATACTGTTCACTAAAGCCCCCCCACAAAGAGAAGAGATGATACTGTTCACTAAAGCCCCCCCACAAAGAGAGATGATACTGTTCACTAAAGCCCCCCCACAAAGAGAAGAGATGATACTGTTCACTAAAGCCCCCCCCACAAAGAGAGATGATACTGTTCACTAAAGCCCCCCCACAAAGAGAAGAGATGATACTGTTCACTAAAGCCCCCCCCACAAAGAGAAGAGATGATACTGTTCACTAAAGCCCCCCACAAAGAGAGATGATACTGTTCACTAAAGCCCCCCCCACAAAGAGAAGAGATGATACTGTTCACTAAAGCCCCCCCCACAAAGAGAAGAGATGATACTGTTCACTAAAGCCCCCCCACAGGAAGAGATGATACTGTTCACTAAAGCCCCCCCCACAAAGAGAAGAGATGATACTGTTCACTAAAGCCCCCCCACAAAGAGAAGAGATGATACTGTTCACTAAAGCCCCCCCACAAAGGAAGAGATGATACTGTTCACTAAAGCCCCCCCACAAAGAGAAGAGATGATACTGTTCACTAAAGCCCCCCCACAAAGAGAGTGATACTGTTCACTAAAGCCCCCCCCACAAAGAGAAGAGATGATACTGTTCACTAAAGCCCCCCCCACAAGAGAGATGATACTGTTCACTAAAGCCCCCCCACAAAGAGAAGAGATGATACTGTTCACTAAAGCCCCCCCCACAAAGAGAGATGATACTGTTCACTAAAGCCCCCCCCACACAAAGAGAAGAGATGATACTGTTCACTAAAGCCCCCCCACAAAGAGAAGAGATGATACTGTTCACTAAAGCCCCCCCACAAAGAGAAGAGATGATACTGTTCACTAAAGCCCCCCCCACAAAGAAAGAGATGATACTGTTCACTAAAGCCCCCCCCACAAAGAGAGATGATACTGTTCACTAAAGCCCCCCCACAAAGAGAGATGATACTGTTCACTAAAGCCCCCCCCCACAAAGAGAAGAGATGATACTGTTCACTAAAGCCCCCCCCACAAAGAGAAGAGATGATACTGTTCACTAAAGCCCCCCCCCACAAAGAGAAGAGATGATACTGTTCACTAAAGCCCCCCCCCCCACAAAGAGAAGAGATGATACTGTTCACTAAAGCCCCCCCACAAAGAGAAGAGATGATACTGTTCACTAAAGCCCCCCACCCCCACAAAGAGAAGAGATGATACTGTTCACTAAAGCCCCCCCCACAAAGAGAAGAGATGATACTGTTCACTAAAGCCCCCCCCACAAAGAGAAGAGATGATACTGTTCAACTAAAGCCCCCCCAGAGGAGGGAGGATATAGAGATGGTACTGGTCAGTGGTTTCCTCTTTCTTTACCAAACAGGAAATCAAATGAATGCAGACGCGGGGCCTCCCTCTCATATCAAAGAAAAACAACTCAGCCTTGCATGTCCTCCTCTTTCCTTTGGCCTTGCTAAATGTGGAGGCAGGGGTGGGCTGCTGTGGAGATGGATGGAGAGGTCCTTAAATAGAGATGTTTCATCGTCATGTCTGGAGGGACATGCTGTGTGTGTGTGTGTGTGTGTGTGTGTCGCCAGTGTGTCGGTGTGTATGTCCGTCCTTCAGTCCGTGGCCTGTGGGAAAGAGGGCGGGGGCTGGGACCACAAAGAGTTGTAGAAGCTGAGGGTTCTGGGGCCTGGAGGACCACGGAGGAGGAGCAGCTGACTGTGACCCCAGCAGGAGGAGGTTGAAGAGGGACTCTTTTCACACTGGTCCCTCCCCCTTCTTGATCTCCAGTCTTTCTCCCATCCCCTCCCTATCGCCCTCCATTCCTCCACTCTGGTTCCCTCGGTCTCCTCCTGTCTGGTTTCCCCCGGGGCTCCATTGTAAGTCCCATTCCTCCTCCAGGGGTCTAAATAAATCCCTCTTTGTAGGAGATAGCGACACCACTCTACTCTCGGACCGGAAAATCTGATGAAGATAAATGAGGTTGAGAAGACTCCGTCCAACGCACAGCAGATACACACATAGAGAGCTGCTCTTCAGCATTACTGTAGTAAATGAACACTAACAGGCTTCATTAGTAATAAGATAAACAACTACGTATCATGTTTTTTAAAACTAAAACGTGTTCATAATTTACTTCATTGTCCCCGTAGCAAAATGTGATTTTACGGTCAATTTATATACACTACCAGTCAAAAGTTTGGACACACCTACTCATTCCAGGGTTTTTATTTTATTTTTACAGTTTTCTACATTGTAGAATAATAGTGAAGACATCAAAACTATTAAATAACACATATAGTTGAGAGGATGCCAAGAATGTGCAAAGCGGTCAAGGCAAAGAGTAGCTACTTTGAAGAATCTGGAAGAAATATATATATTTTGATTTGTTTAATCAAAATGTATTCCAGATTCTTCAAAGTAGCTACTCTTTGCCTTGACAGCTTTGCACATTCTTGGCATCCTCTCAACTATGTGTGTTATTGCATAGTTTTGATGTCTTCACTATTATTCTACAATGTAGAACATGGTAAAAAGAGAGGGTCACACAGAGGGATTCTGGGTAGTCAGAAACAAATCTACTTTGAAACTAAAGTATCCACCTCACACACATGGTTATGGGCTTAAAGAAGAAGTCACCTGTATCATGTCAGATATAGAGTTGAAATGTATTACATTTTGAGTTTGCATCCCGATATTACACTTAATGTACATCACAGAAGACTGAAATATAAAAAAAAAATATATATATATATATATATATATATAAAAAAAAATAATAATAAAAAATATGAATGACATTCTCGGTAGTCTAGAGGACAATTTTGTCATTTCATTGCAGGAAAAGGGTTTTAAAAGGCATGTTTCCTGTTTGTCAGCTTGAAGGACACCATCTTGAAATGTGTCAGTTGGAAGGGAATAAAATGTTTTAACTCTGTTGCACCATCCTGGAGTTCCACCTGTGAACGCCCAGTCAGAAGCTTCCTTCAGAACAGTGATGGCCGATCTCAACCGCAAAGACAATATGGGTGTATGTTTTTGATCCAGCCCAGCAGTAACACACCTGATTCAGATTATTGGCTTATCCCAGTCTTTTAATTAAAGGGATATTTCAGGATTTTGTCATTGAGGTCCTTTATCTACTTTCCCCAGAGTCAGATGAACTTGTGGATAAAATTTGTCTCAGCGTGTAGTTTGAAGGAAGTTGCTAACTAGTGCAGTTGCTAACTAGTGCAGTTGCTAACTAGTGCTAGTGCAGTTGCTAGCTAGCTTTAGTTAGCGTTTGCTTGCGAAACTACAATAAGTTCTTTAATACTGGACATCGACGAGTTCATCTGACTTTTCCCTTTAAGACTGACTAGTTAAATCAGGTCAGGTGTGTTACTGCTTGGTTGGGACAAAAGCCTGCACCCACACCACGACACCTGCAGATAGAAATGGTTGACCCCTACTTTAGTGAGATGGAATGGACTTGTGAGAAAATGGAGGGTGTGGACTTGTGAGAAAATGGAGGGTGTGGATTTGTGAGAAAATGGAGGGTGTGGACTTGCAATAAGTGGTAATAAGACTTATTGTAAATAGACGTGACTCTGAGGAGTCTGCTGCTAGAAGACTTAAAGGCCCTAAGATAGCTAACGGCACTATGACTCAGACTGAGAGGCCCCAAGACAGCTAATGGTGGTGGAGGTAGTAGACTGAGAGGCCCCAAGACAGCTAGTGGTGGTGGTAGTAGTAGACTGAGATGCCCCAAGACAGCTAGTGGTGGTGGTGGTAGACTGAGATGCCCCAAGACAGCTAGTGGTGGTGGTACTAGACTGAGATGCCCCAAGACAGCTAGTGGTGGTAGTAGTAGACTGAGATGCCCCAAGACAGCTAGTGGTGGTGGTGGTAGACTGAGATGCCCCAAGACAGCTAGTGGTGGTGGTAGTAGACTGAGATGCCCCAAGACAGCTAGTGGTGGTGGTGGTAGTAGACTGAGATGCCCCAAGACAGCTAGTGGTGGTGGTGGTAGTAGACTGAGATGCCCCAAGACAGCTAGTGGTGGTGGTGGTAGTAGACTGAGATGCCCCGAGACAGCTAGTGGTGGAGGTAGTAGACTGAGATGCCCCAAGACAGCTAGTGGTGGTGGTAGTAGTAGACTGAGATGCCCCAAGACAGCTAGTGGTGGTAGTAGTAGACTGAGAGGCCCCTAGACAGCTAGTGGTGGTGGTAGTAGTAGACTGAGATGCCCCAAGACAGCTAGTGGTGGTGGTAGACTGAGATGCCCCAAGACAGCTAGTGGTGGTGGTAGACTGAGATGCCCCAAGACAGCTAGTAGTGGTAGTAGTAGACTGAGATGCCCCAAGACAGCTAGTGGTGGTGGTAGTAGACTGAGATGCCCCAAGACAGCTTGTGGTGGTGGTAGTAGTAGACTGAGAGGCCCCAAGACAGCTAGTGGTGGTGGTAGTAGACTGAGAGGCCCCAAGACAGCTAGTGGTGGTGGTAGTAGACTGAGAGGCCCCAAGACAGCTAGTGGTGGTGGTAGTAGACTGAGAGGCCCCAAGACAGCTAGTGGTGGTAGTAGTAGACTGAGAGGCCCCAAGACAGCTAGTGGTGGTGGTAGTAGTAGAATGAGAGGCCCCAAGACAGCTAGTGGTGGTGGTGGTAGACTGAGAGGCCCCAAGACAGCTAGTGGTGGTGGTGGTAGTAGTAGACTGAGGCCCCAAGACAGCTAGTGGTGGTGGTGGTAGACTGAGAGGCCCCAAGACAGCTAGTGGTGGTAGTAGTAGACTGAGAGGCCCCAAGACAGCTAGTGGTGGTGGTAGTAGTAGACTGAGAGGCCCCTAGACAGCTAGTAGTGGAAGAAGGGTCGTACTCTACAGATGTTGTAGAGAATGAACCTGAAGTAGGGAGTCGCTGTTTTGATGTTTGCAGAGGTTGACTGGCTGTTGTCCAGGGTCACGCTAAGTTTCTTTACACTCTGGGAGGGGGACACCATGGAGTTGTCAACCGGGATGGAGAGGTCTTGGAGCGGGCAGGCCTTCCCCGGGAGGAAGAGCAGCTCCGTCTTGTTGAGCTTGAGGTAGTGGTCCAACAGCCAAGCTGAGATGTCTGCCAGGTACGCAGAGATGCGTGTCGCCACCTGGGTGTCGGAAGGAGAAGAGTAGCTGAGTGTCATCCGCATAGCAGTGATAGGAGAGACCATGTGAGGATATGAGGGAGCAGAGTGACTTGGTTTATAGAGAGAAGAGGAGAGGGACTAGAACTAAACCCTAAACCTAGAACAAATGGCACCCTATTTCTCTTTTATAGTGCACTATTTTGTTTTTTACCAGATCCCTATCAAAAGTAGTGCACTGTATGGGGAATAGGGTGCTATTTGGGACGCGTAACGCCAGTAGACACAGCTAGCACACTGTGACCGACGGCTTCTTTTTCCACTTCCATCTTAAATTATGTGGCATCACGTCTGGCTGAGGGAAAAACACGGCTGTTAGAACAAGCTGTTAGCAAGGACTGTTGTGAATATTCTCTCTCTCAGTAGTAGTATTTCTGTTTTTACTCTCAACTTTACAACTTTATGAGGCGAGTCGGCGCTGCTTGGTTTGATTTCTGATGGTTTTATGAGGAGCGTGGCTGTGCCAGAGGTGGTTCTGAACCCTGATGTTAGAGCCACCCTAGGGCTGTCAACAGTTTAGGGGAGGGGTGGTTAGCCACCCTAGGGCTGTCAACAGTTTAGGGGAGGGGTGGTTAGAGCCACCCTAGGGCTGTCAACAGTTTAGGGGAGGGGTGGTTAGCCACCCTAGGGCTGTCAACAGTTTAGGGGAGGGGTGGTTAGCCACCCTAGGGCTGTCAACAGTTTAGGGGAGGGGTGGTTAGCCACCCTAGGGCTGTCAACAGTTTAGGGGAGGGGTGGTTAGCCACCCTAGGGCTGTCAACAGTTTAGGGGAGGGGTGGTTGAGCCACCCTAGGGCTGTCAACAGTTTAGGGGAGGGGTGGTTAGCCACCCTAGGGCTGTCAACAGTTTAGGGGAGGGGTGGTTAGCCACCCTAGGGCTGTCAACAGTTTAGGGGAGGGGTGGTTAGAGCCACCCTAGGCCTGTCAACAGTTTAGGGGAGGGGTGGTTAGCCACCCTAGGGCTGTCAACAGTTTAGGGGAGGGGTGGTTAGCCACCCTAGGGCTGTCAACAGTTTAGGGGAGGGGTGGTTAGAGCCACCCTAGGGCTGTCAACAGTTTAGGGGAGGGGTGGTTAGCCACCCTAGGGCTGTCAACAGTTTAGGGGAGGGGTGGTTAGAGCCACCCTAGGGCTGTCAACAGTTTAGGGGAGGGGTGGTTAGCCACCCTAGGGCTGTCAACAGTTTAGGGGAGGGGTGGTTAGCCACCCTAGGGCTGTCAACAGTTTAGGGGAGGGGTGGTTAGCCACCCTAGGGCTGTCAACAGTTTAGGGGAGGGGTGGTTAGCCACCCTAGGGCTGTCAACAGTTTAGGGGAGGGGTGGTTAGCCACCCTAGGGCTGTCAACAGTTTAGGGGAGGGGTGGAGGGCATGCTTCTGTTTCTAGAGTCCACTGTTGTACACCTGCCAGCTGCACTACAAAAACATACATTTATTAACTAACAGCACTGCTTCCCTGTGCACATATCTGACAGGGCCAACATTACTCCTATCTGACAGGGCCAGCACTACTGCTGCTGCTATCTGACAGGGCCAGCACTACTGCTGCTGCTATCTGCCTGGGCCAGCACTACTGCTGCTGCTATCTGACAGGGCCAGCACTACTGCTGCTGCTATCTGACAGGGCCAGCACTACTGCTGCTGCTATCTGACAGGGCCAACACTACTACTCCTGCTGCTATCTGACAGGGCCAGCACTACTACTCCTGCTGCTATCTGACAGGGCCAGCACTACTGCTGCTGCTATCTGACAGGGCCAGCATTACTCCTATCTGACAGGGCCAGCACTACTGCTGCTGCTATCTGACAGGGCCAGCACTACTGCTGCTGCTATCTGCCTGGGCCAGCACTACTCCTGCTGCTATCTGACAGGGCCAGCACTACTGCTGCTGCTATCTGACAGGGCCAACACTACTACTCCTGCTGCTATCTGACAGGGCCAACACTACTACTCCTGCTGCTATCTGACAGGGCCAGCACTACTGCTGCTGCTATCTGACAGGGCCAGCATTACTCCTATCTGACAGGGCCAGCACTACTGCTGCTGCTATCTGACAGGGCCAGCATTACTCCTATCAGACAGGGCCAGCATTACTCCTATCAGACAGGGCCAGCATTACTCCTATCAGACAGGGCCAGCATTACTCCTATCTGACAGGGCCAGCATTACTCCTATCTGACAGGGCCAGCATTACTCCTATCTGACAGGGCCAGCACTACTCCTATCTGACAGGGCCAGCACTACTCCTATCTGACAGGGCCAGCACTACTGCTGGTGCTATCTGACAGGGCCAGCACTACTGCTGCTGCTATCTGACAGGGCCAGCACTACTGCTGCTGCTATCTGACAGGGCCAGCACTACTGCTGCTGCTATCTGACAGGGCCAGCACTACTGCTGCTGCTATCTGACAGGGCCAGCATTACTCCTATCTGACAGGGCCAGCATTACTCCTATCTGACAGGGCCAGCATTACTCCTGCTGCTATCAGACAGGGCCAGCATTACTGCTGCTGCTATCTGACTGGGCCAGCATTACTCCTATCTGACTGGGCCAGCACTACTGCTGCTGCTATCTGACTGGGCCAGCACTACTGCTGCTGCTATCTGACAGGGCCAGCATTACTCCTATCTGACAGGGCCAGCACTACTGCTGCTGCTATCTGACTGGGCCAGCATTACTCCTATCTGACAGGGCAGCACTAAACCCCCCTCATCCATCCCCTCCAGGCTTCACTGTAAATAGACTTCCACATCCCAGCATGGATCAGTAGTCAGTCCCCAGGAGCAGCCTTAAGGATCGTCCCAAATAGCACCCTATCCACTATGTAGGGCACTACTGACCAGGACCCTGGGCTCTGCTCTAAAGTAGTGCCCTGTAGAGGGAATAGGATACTATTTTGGATGCAATATTACTGTAGCTCCCTGCTCTAAGCTGAATGGACATGGTTAAGCGATACCAGATGACACACACGCACACACCAGATGAGGGGGCCTTTCCTCTCATTTCCCCCCAGCTGGGATGTAGCAGAGCGATGTCACGGCGATGTCACAGTGCCTCTACTTCACCTGGGGGCATACAGGACATGTTCTGCTGCTCTGAGGGGTACACACACACACACACACACACACACACACACACACACACACACACACACACACACACACACACACACACACACACACACACACACACACACACACACACACACACACACACACACACACACACACACACACACACATTCATTCATTTTCTCTCTGACTGTCCATTCAGAAGACTAGGCCTCAGGGCTAGCCGTGCTCCACTGTTGTAGCCTGAATAGAATGGAGCATTCTAGAATACCACAGTGCTCAGTGGACTGAGACACAATGGAACTACAATGTGCTGGAGCTTAGGGATGGAACCATCTGAATTCCGTTGGCTCCCCTGATTCTAGTTCCAGAAGCTCTGGAGTTCTGGCCAATGTTTTCTATTTGTGACAATCATTACTAACTGGAGTTAACCTTCCTGTGTGTTGATCTTTGGACCAGTAGGTGAACTACTTTCCTTCTCCTTGGCAGATTGAGTAGAAATGAAAGAAATGAATCGTGCTCCTTTCTTCAAATGTTATTCAGCCTCTTCAAAACAGGTGACACTGCCCCCAAACTGGCATGTTTGACACAGAATGATTTGACTATAGACTCGGCGAACGAAACCCTCTAAAACGATGATGACTCGGCTTCAATCACACATGCAGTACTTCCAGTAATGGTGTTCCATCCACAATGTTTTAGCAAATCAAGAACAACTTGTATGGTGGCATTTTAACCTTGATCCAATGCCTCACCTGAGACTGAACCAAACTATTCACATCTCAGCTGTCTTCTAATGAGTTTCTCTTGGCTCTCATCATGCATGTAACACTATTATATCACAGTCCAGTACACCCTGTTTCTCTGTTTAGGAAGTTTGCCCCATCTATCTTGAGGGCTTGAACAGTTGAAATATGTTGTCAGGAATGAGGCTCTGTCACAGTTCTAACTACAGGTGACTCTCTGAGACTCCTTAAACTGTCTATTGCACGTGTAATGATGGTTTACTGCATCTATGGTGATTATGCTAATGATATAGAACTAACTGCACCCTATGATTGGAACTGTACTCTGTCTCTCTTTTCTGGTGTAAAACGTGTGGGCTTGGCAGAGATGGATGGTTCTAGACCGATCTGGAGGGAGGGTTCTAGACCGATCTGGAGGGAGGGTTCTAGACCGATCTGGAGGGAGGGTTCTAGACCGATCTGGAGGGAGGGTTCTAGACCAATCTTATTAAGCTGTGTGTTTCTTAAAGAAAGTGACGACCAGTCTGAGTGGTGAGGTGGTACTAGTCTGGTTAGTATGACTGTAGTGGTGGCGTACTAGTCTGGTTAGTATGACTGGGGTGGTGGCGTACTAGTCTGGTTAGTATGACTGGGGTGGTGAGGTGGTACTAGTCTGGTTAGTATGATTGTAGTGGTGGCGTACTAGTCTGGTTAGTATGACTGGGGTGGTGGCGTACTAGTCTGGTTAGTATGGCTGGGGTGGTGAGGTGGTACTAGTCTGGTTAGTATGGCTGGGGTGGTGAGGTGGTACTAGTCTGGTTAGTATGACTGAGGTGGTACTAGTCTGGTTAGTATGACTGGGGTGGTGAGGTGGTACTAGCCTGGTTAGTATGACTGGGGTGGTGAGGTGGTACTAGTCTGGTTAGTATGACTGGGGTGGTGAGGTGGTACTAGTCTGGTTAGTATGACTGGGGTGGTGAGGTGGTACTAGTCTGGTTAGTATGGCTAGGGTGGTGAGGTGGTACTAGTCTGGTTAGTATGGCTAGGGTGGTGAGGTGGTACTAGTCTGGTTAGTATGACTGGGGTGGTGAGGTGGTACTAGTCTGGTTAGTATGACTGGGGTGGTGAGGTGGTACTAGTCTGGTTAGTATGGCTAGGGTGGTGAGGTGGTACTAGTCTGGTTAGTATGGCTGGGTGGTGGCGTACTAGTCTGGTTAGTATGGTTGGGGTGGTGGTGGCGTACTAGTCTGGTTAGTATGGCTGGGGTGGTGAGGTGGTACTAGTCTGGTTAGTATGACTGGGGTGGTGAGGTGGTACTAGTCTGGTTAGTATGGCTGGGGTGGTGAGGTGGTACTAGTCTGGTTAGTATGGCTGGGGTGGTGAGGTGGTACTAGTCTGGTTAGTATGGCTGGGGTGGTGAGGTGGTACTAGTCTGGTTAGTATGGCTGGGGTGGTACTATTCTGGTTAGTATGAATGGGGTGGTGAGGTGGTACTAATCTGTAGAGGATTAGTTTAGCTGGTTGGATAACAGCAGGACCACATTAACCATGTAGAGGATTAGTTTAGCTGGTTGGATAACAGCAGGACCACATTAACCATGTAGAGGATTAGTTTAGCTGGTTGGATAACAGCAGGACCACATTAACCATGTAGAGGATTAGTTTAGCTGGTTGGATAACAGCAGGACCACATTAACCATGTAGAGGATTAGTTTAGCTGGTTGGATAACAGCAGGACCACATTAACCATGTAGAGGATTAGTTTAGCTGGTTGGATAACAGCAGGACCACATTAACCATGTAGAGGATTAGTTTAGCTGGTTGGATAACAGCAGGACCACATTAACCATGTAGAGGATTAGTTTAGCTGGTTGGTTAACAGCAGGACCACATTAACCATGTAGAGGATTAGTTTAGCTGGTTGGATAACAGCAGGACCACATTAACCATGTAGAGGATTAGTTTAGCTGGTTGGATAACAGCAGGACCACATTAACCATGTAGAGGATTAGTTTAGCTGGTTGGATAACAGCAGGACCACATTAACCATGTAGAGGATTAGTTTAGCTGGTTGGATAACAGCAGGACCACATTAACCATGTAGAGGATTAGTTTAGCTGGTTGGATAACAGCAGGACCACATTAACCATGTAGAGGATTAGTTTAGCTGGTTGGATAACAGCAGGACCACATTAACCATGTAGAGGATTAGTTTAGCTGGTTGGATAACAGCAGGACCACATTAACCATGTAGAGGATTAGTTTAGCTGGTTGGATAACAGCAGGACCACATTAACCATGTAGAGGATTAGTTTAGCTGGTTGGATAACAGCAGGACCACATTAACCATGTAGAGGATTAGTTTAGCTGGTTGGATAACAGCAGGACCACATTAACCATGTAGAGGATTAGT
Source organism: Salmo salar (assembly GCF_905237065.1). Taxonomy (NCBI): domain Eukaryota; kingdom Metazoa; phylum Chordata; class Actinopteri; order Salmoniformes; family Salmonidae; genus Salmo; species Salmo salar. The sequence goes on from NW_025547567.1 coordinate 73,037, forward strand.
TTAGCTGGTTGGATAACAGCAGGACCACATTAACCATGTAGAGGATTAGTTTAGCTGGTTGGATAACAGCAGGACCACATTAACCATGTAGAGGATTAGTTTAGCTGGTTGGATAACAGCAGGACCACATTAACCATGTAGAGGATTAGTTTAGCTGGTTGGATAACAGCAGGACCACATTAACCATGTAGAGGATTAGTTTAGCTGGTTGGATAACAGCAGGACCACATTAACCATGTAGAGGATTAGTTTAGCTGGTTGGATAACAGCAGGACCACATTAACCATGTAGAGGATTAGTTTAGCTGGTTGGATAACAGCAGGACCACATTAACCATGTAGAGGATTAGTTTAGCTGGTTGGATAACAGCAGGACCACATTAACCATGTAGAGGATTAGTTTAGCTGGTTGGATAACAGCAGGACCACATTAACCATGTAGAGGATTAGTTTAGCTGGTTGGATAACAGCAGGACCACATTAACCATGTAGAGGATTAGTTTAGCTGGTTGGATAACAGCAGGACCACATTAACCATGTAGAGGATTAGTTTAGCTGGTTGGATAACAGCAGGACCACATTAACCATGTAGAGGATTAGTTTAGCTGGTTGGATAACAGCAGGACCACATTAACCATGTAGAGGATTAGTTTAGCTGGTTGGATAACAGCAGGACCACATTAACCATGTAGAGGATTAGTTTAGCTGGTTGGATAACAGCAGGACCACATTAACCATGTAGAGGATTAGTTTAGCTGGTTGGATAACAGCAGGACCACATTAACCATGTAGAGGATTAGTTTAGCTGGTTGGATAACAGCAGGACCACATTAACCATGTAGAGGATTAGTTTAGCTGGTTGGATAACAGCAGGACCACATTAACCATGTAGAGGATTAGTTTAGCTGGTTGGATAACAGCAGGACCACATTAACCATGTAGAGGATTAGTTTAGCTGGTTGGATAACAGCAGGACCACATTAACCATGTAGAGGATTAGTTTAGCTGGTTGGATAACAGCAGGACCACATTAACCATGTAGAGGATTAGTTTAGCTGGTTGGATAACAGCAGGACCACATTAACCATGTAGAGGATTAGTTTAGCTGGTTGGATAACAGCAGGACCACATTAACCATGTAGAGGATTAGTTTAGCTGGTTGGATAACAGCAGGACCACATTAACCATGTAGAGGATTAGTTTAGCTGGTTGGATAACAGCAGGACCACATTAACCATGTAGAGGATTAGTTTAGCTGGTTGGATAACAGCAGGACCACATTAACCATGTAGAGGATTAGTTTAGCTGGTTGGTTAACAGCAGGACCACATTAACCATGTAGAGGATTAGTTTAGCTGGTTGGATAACAGCAGGACCACATTAACCATGTAGAGGATTAGTTTAGCTGGTTGGATAACAGCAGGACCACATTAACCATGTAGAGGATTAGTTTAGCTGGTTGGATAACAGCAGGACCACATTAACCATGTAGAGGATTAGTTTAGCTGGTTGGATAACAGCAGGACCACATTAACCATGTAGAGGATTAGTTTAGCTGGTTGGATAACAGCAGGACCACATTAACCATGTAGAGGATTAGTTTAGCTGGTTGGATAACAGCAGGACCACATTAACCATGTAGAGGATTAGTTTAGCTGGTTGGATAACAGCAGGACCACATTAACCATGTAGAGGATTAGTTTAGCTGGTTGGATAACAGCAGGACCACATTAACCATGTAGAGGATTAGTTTAGCTGGTTGGATAACAGCAGGACCACATTAACCATGTAGAGGATTAGTTTAGCTGGTTGGATAACAGCAGGACCACATTAACCATGTAGAGGATTAGTTTAGCTGGTTGGATAACAGCAGGACCACATTAACCATGTAGAGGATTAGTTTAGCTGGTTGGATAACAGCAGGACCACATTAACCATGTAGAGGATTAGTTTAGCTGGTTGGATAACAGCAGGACCACATTAACCATGTAGAGGATTAGTTTAGCTGGTTGGATAACAGCAGGACCACATTAACCATGTAGAGGATTAGTTTAGCTGGTTGGATAACAGCAGGACCACATTAACCATGTAGAGGATTAGTTTAGCTGGTTGGATAACAGCAGGACCACATTAACCATGTAGAGGATTAGTTTAGCTGGTTGGATAACAGCAGGACCACATTAACCATGTAGAGGATTAGTTTAGCTGGTTGGATAACAGCAGGACCACATTAACCATGTAGAGGATTAGTTTAGCTGGTTGGATAACAGCAGGACCACATTAACCATGTAGAGGATTAGTTTAGCTGGTTGGATAACAGCAGGACCACATTAACCATGTAGAGGATTAGTTTAGCTGGTTGGATAACAGCAGGACCACATTAACCATGTAGAGGATTAGTTTAGCTGGTTGGATAACAGCAGGACCACATTAACCATGTAGAGGATTAGTTTAGCTGGTTGGATAACAGCAGGACCACATTAACCATGTAGAGGATTAGTTTAGCTGGTTGGATAACAGCAGGACCACATTAACCATGTAGAGGATTAGTTTAGCTGGTTGGATAACAGCAGGACCACATTAACCATGTAGAGGATTAGTTTAGCTGGTTGGATAACAGCAGGACCACATTAACCATGTAGAGGATTAGTTTAGCTGGTTGGATAACAGCAGGACCACATTAACCATGTAGAGGATTAGTTTAGCTGGTTGGATAACAGCAGGACCACATTAACCATGTAGAGGATTAGTTTAGCTGGTTGGATAACAGCAGGACCACATTAACCATGTAGAGGATTAGTTTAGCTGGTTGGATAACAGCAGGACCACATTAACCATGTAGAGGATTAGTTTAGCTGGTTGGATAACAGCAGGACCACATTAACCATGTAGAGGATTAGTTTAGCTGGTTGGATAACAGCAGGACCACATTAACCATGTAGAGGATTAGTTTAGCTGGTTGGATAACAGCAGGACCACATTAACCATGTAGAGGATTAGTTTAGCTGGTTGGATAACAGCAGGACCACATTAACCATGTAGAGGATTAGTTTAGCTGGTTGGATAACAGCAGGACCACATTAACCATGTAGAGGATTAGTTTAGCTGGTTGGATAACAGCAGGACCACATTAACCATGTAGAGGATTAGTTTAGCTGGTTGGATAACAGCAGGACCACATTAACCATGTAGAGGATTAGTTTAGCTGGTTGGATAACAGCAGGACCACATTAACCATGTAGAGGATTAGTTTAGCTGGTTGGATAACAGCAGGACCACATTAACCATGTAGAGGATTAGTTTAGCTGGTTGGATAACAGCAGGACCACATTAACCATGTAGAGGATTAGTTTAGCTGGTTGGATAACAGCAGGACCACATTAACCATGTAGAGGATTAGTTTAGCTGGTTGGATAACAGCAGGACCACATTAACCATGTAGAGGATTAGTTTAGCTGGTTGGATAACAGCAGGACCACATTAACCATGTAGAGGATTAGTTTAGCTGGTTGGATAACAGCAGGACCACATTAACCATGTAGAGGATTAGTTTAGCTGGTTGGATAACAGCAGGACCACATTAACCATGTAGAGGATTAGTTTAGCTGGTTGGATAACAGCAGGACCACATTAACCATGTAGAGGATTAGTTTAGCTGGTTGGATAACAGCAGGACCACATTAACCATGTAGAGGATTAGTTTAGCTGGTTGGATAACAGCAGGACCACATTAACCATGTAGAGGATTAGTTTAGCTGGTTGGATAACAGCAGGACCACATTAACCATGTAGAGGATTAGTTTAGCTGGTTGGATAACAGCAGGACCACATTAACCATGTAGAGGATTAGTTTAGCTGGTTGGATAACAGCAGGACCACATTAACCATGTAGAGGATTAGTTTAGCTGGTTGGATAACAGCAGGACCACATTAACCATGTAGAGGATTAGTTTAGCTGGTTGGATAACAGCAGGACCACATTAACCATGTAGAGGATTAGTTTAGCTGGTTGGATAACAGCAGGACCACATTAACCATGTAGAGGATTAGTTTAGCTGGTTGGATAACAGCAGGACCACATTAACCATGTAGAGGATTAGTTTAGCTGGTTGGATAACAGCAGGACCACATTAACCATGTAGAGGATTAGTTTAGCTGGTTGGATAACAGCAGGACCACATTAACCATGTAGAGGATTAGTTTAGCTGGTTGGATAACAGCAGGACCACATTAACCATGTAGAGGATTAGTTTAGCTGGTTGGATAACAGCAGGACCACATTAACCATGTAGAGGATTAGTTTAGCTGGTTGGATAACAGCAGGACCACATTAACCATGTAGAGGATTAGTTTAGCTGGTTGGATAACAGCAGGACCACATTAACCATGTAGAGGATTAGTTTAGCTGGTTGGATAACAGCAGGACCACATTAACCATGTAGAGGATTAGTTTAGCTGGTTGGATAACAGCAGGACCACATTAACCATGTAGAGGATTAGTTTAGCTGGTTGGATAACAGCAGGACCACATTAACCATGTAGAGGATTAGTTTAGCTGGTTGGATAACAGCAGGACCACATTAACCATGTAGAGGATTAGTTTAGCTGGTTGGATAACAGCAGGACCACATTAACCATGTAGAGGATTAGTTTAGCTGGTTGGATAACAGCAGGACCACATTAACCATGTAGAGGATTAGTTTAGCTGGTTGGATAACAGCAGGACCACATTAACCATGTAGAGGATTAGTTTAGCTGGTTGGATAACAGCAGGACCACATTAACCATGTAGAGGATTAGTTTAGCTGGTTGGATAACAGCAGGACCACATTAACCATGTAGAGGATTAGTTTAGCTGGTTGGATAACAGCAGGACCACATTAACCATGTAGAGGATTAGTTTAGCTGGTTGGATAACAGCAGGACCACATTAACCATGTAGAGGATTAGTTTAGCTGGTTGGATAACAGCAGGACCACATTAACCATGTAGAGGATTAGTTTAGCTGGTTGGATAACAGCAGGACCACATTAACCATGTAGAGGATTAGTTTAGCTGGTTGGATAACAGCAGGACCACATTAACCATGTAGAGGATTAGTTTAGCTGGTTGGATAACAGCAGGACCACATTAACCATGTAGAGGATTAGTTTAGCTGGTTGGATAACAGCAGGACCACATTAACCATGTAGAGGATTAGTTTAGCTGGTTGGATAACAGCAGGACCACATTAACCATGTAGAGGATTAGTTTAGCTGGTTGGATAACAGCAGGACCACATTAACCATGTAGAGGATTAGTTTAGCTGGTTGGATAACAGCAGGACCACATTAACCATGTAGAGGATTAGTTTAGCTGGTTGGATAACAGCAGGACCACATTAACCATGTAGAGGATTAGTTTAGCTGGTTGGATAACAGCAGGACCACATTAACCATGTAGAGGATTAGTTTAGCTGGTTGGATAACAGCAGGACCACATTAACCATGTAGAGGATTAGTTTAGCTGGTTGGATAACAGCAGGACCACATTAACCATGTAGAGGATTAGTTTAGCTGGTTGGATAACAGCAGGACCACATTAACCATGTAGAGGATTAGTTTAGCTGGTTGGATAACAGCAGGACCACATTAACCATGTAGAGGATTAGTTTAGCTGGTTGGATAACAGCAGGACCACATTAACCATGTAGAGGATTAGTTTAGCTGGTTGGATAACAGCAGGACCACATTAACCATGTAGAGGATTAGTTTAGCTGGTTGGATAACAGCAGGACCACATTAACCATGTAGAGGATTAGTTTAGCTGGTTGGTTAACAGCAGGACCACATTAACCATGTAGAGGATTAGTTTAGCTGGTTGGATAACAGCAGGACCACATTAACCATGTAGAGGATTAGTTTAGCTGGTTGGATAACAGCAGGACCACATTAACCATGTAGAGGATTAGTTTAGCTGGTTGGATAACAGCAGGACCACATTAACCATGTAGAGGATTAGTTTAGCTGGTTGGATAACAGCAGGACCACATTAACCATGTAGAGGATTAGTTTAGCTGGTTGGATAACAGCAGGACCACATTAACCATGTAGAGGATTAGTTTAGCTGGTTGGATAACAGCAGGACCACATTAACCATGTAGAGGATTAGTTTAGCTGGTTGGATAACAGCAGGACCACATTAACCATGTAGAGGATTAGTTTAGCTGGTTGGATAACAGCAGGACCACATTAACCATGTAGAGGATTAGTTTAGCTGGTTGGATAACAGCAGGACCACATTAACCATGTAGAGGATTAGTTTAGCTGGTTGGATAACAGCAGGACCACATTAACCATGTAGAGGATTAGTTTAGCTGGTTGGATAACAGCAGGACCACATTAACCATGTAGAGGATTAGTTTAGCTGGTTGGATAACAGCAGGACCACATTAACCATGTAGAGGATTAGTTTAGCTGGTTGGATAACAGCAGGACCACATTAACCATGTAGAGGATTAGTTTAGCTGGTTGGATAACAGCAGGACCACATTAACCATGTAGAGGATTAGTTTAGCTGGTTGGATAACAGCAGGACCACATTAACCATGTAGAGGATTAGTTTAGCTGGTTGGATAACAGCAGGACCACATTAACCATGTAGAGGATTAGTTTAGCTGGTTGGATAACAGCAGGACCACATTAACCATGTAGAGGATTAGTTTAGCTGGTTGGATAACAGCAGGACCACATTAACCATGTAGAGGATTAGTTTAGCTGGTTGGATAACAGCAGGACCACATTAACCATGTAGAGGATTAGTTTAGCTGGTTGGATAACAGCAGGACCACATTAACCATGTAGAGGATTAGTTTAGCTGGTTGGATAACAGCAGGACCACATTAACCATGTAGAGGATTAGTTTAGCTGGTTGGATAACAGCAGGACCACATTAACCATGTAGAGGATTAGTTTAGCTGGTTGGATAACAGCAGGACCACATTAACCATGTAGAGGATTAGTTTAGCTGGTTGGATAACAGCAGGACCACATTAACCATGTAGAGGATTAGTTTAGCTGGTTGGATAACAGCAGGACCACATTAACCATGTAGAGGATTAGTTTAGCTGGTTGGATAACAGCAGGACCACATTAACCATGTAGAGGATTAGTTTAGCTGGTTGGATAACAGCAGGACCACATTAACCATGTAGAGGATTAGTTTAGCTGGTTGGTTAACAGCAGGACCACATTAACCATGTAGAGGATTAGTTTAGCTGGTTGGATAACAGCAGGACCACATTAACCATGTAGAGGATTAGTTTAGCTGGTTGGATAACAGCAGGACCACATTAACCATGTAGAGGATTAGTTTAGCTGGTTGGTTAACAGCAGGACCACATTAACCATGTAGAGGATTAGTTTAGCTGGTTGGATAACAGCAGGACCACATTAACCATGTAGAGGATTAGTTTAGCTGGTTGCTTAGTAAGTAGCAGATCTTTTGAGAGGGCAGATTTGATAAATCTCAGACTAAATGGAAATACGTGCTGGTCTTAAGGTCAACAAGGATTAGTCATGCTAAGATCCAATCCGAGGGACGGAGGGAGGGGCGGATGGTGGGAGGGACGGAGGGAGGGGCGGATGGTGGGAGGGATGGATGGCGGGGTCTCAAGGGTTCATAAGAGTCTACATTTCTCAGACAGTACTGGGGGTTCACCAGTAGTGTGTGGGGGGGGGGGTAGTGTGTCTAGGGTTCGTTGACTACATTTTCTGAGACAGCATAAAGTATACCAGTATCTAACACACTGTTGTAACCATTAAATTAAGAATTACAATACTAGAATCTTATGACACAATTAAAGGTCAGATTGTCTACGTTCATGGTCTGTTTACATATATTTTATAGACTAATTATACAGACAATTGGTATAAAACCTCTATAAAAATGTATTTATAATTATATGACAATATTATAGAATTTCCGATATCGCATGCCTTTTATTTTCTTCCCGTTCTGGAACTTTGAGGGTTTATGACATGGCCCTCTAGTAAGTTAATAGGATCTCTATGGTTGTAACTGTATCAATGCATCTCTTTTTAGGTGGTGGGCAGAGTTCTCCTGCTCCAGCTGATCGATCACCTGACCCGTGGTTACCTTAGCGACCCGCTGGTGACCCGCCTCCTGAACAGCACCCGCGTCCACATCCTGGTTTCCATGAACCCAGACGGCTTCGAGTCCTCCAGCAGAGACTGCATGTACTCCCAGGGGAGGTGAGATAGTAAGGGACATCATGGGTTGTGTCTTACAGTCACCGTGGCTGGAGGAACATCATGGGTTGTGTCTTACAGTCACCGTGGCTGGAGGAACATCATGGGTTGTGTCTTACAGTCACCGTGGCTGGAGGAACATCATGGGTTGTGTCTTACAGTCACCGTGGCTGGAGGAACATCAATCTGTCCCTTCTGACACTGTACAGTAACTTCAAAATCAACTCACAGCCTTGGTCCAGTCTGACTTGTGTTGTTGTAGAACTTTCCAATGTGTTTTGGTGTGAGTGAGTGAGTAGTTGATCTGCCCATCCTACTATGTGATGCCACTAACCTTTCCAGACAAAGTGCCTCAGTGTCTGTTTCAGAGTATCATGTTGATCTCCTAGATGGTCAGTCAGCATCTATAGCTCTGTCCATGGATTTAACAGTGGTTACATTTCTCCAGACCCATCACACAGCTGTTGTTTATTTCAAATCCCAGATTGCCCCTTTAAATGTACTTCTACTGTGTCTGAGTAGAGTTGTGGCAGTGAGACTTAAGAAGATTATTGGCTGGATGGATGGAGTGGCTGGCTGGATGGAGTGGCTGGCTGGCGGATGGATGGAGTGGCTGGCTGGCTGGATGGAGTGGCTGGCTGGATGGAGTGGCTGGCTGGATGGATGGATGGAGTGGCTGGCTGGCTGGCTGGATGGAGTGGCTGGACGGAGTGGCTGGCTGGCTGGATGGAGTGGCTGGCTGGATGGAGTGGCTGGCTGGATGGATGGATGGAGTGGCTGTCTGGCTGGCTGGATGGAGTGGCTGGATGGAGTGGCTGGCTGGCTGGATGGAGTGGCTGGCTGGATGGATGGAGTGGCTGGCTGGATGGATGGAGTGGCTGGATCGAGTGGCTGGATCGAGTGGCTGGATGGAGACGCTGGCTGGCTGGCTGGCTGGATGGATGGAGTGGCTGGATGGATGGATAAGTGGATGGATGCAGGTCTGGCTTGTTGTGTTGCTCAGTAGACCAGAACATAACAGCTGTAGGATGGTTCAGGGTGTAAACAGCAGAATGGTTACTGAGATCCCAGTGAGTCATCAGCTGGAATGGGGTTCCGTTGGCCCGCTACGTAGGGAATGGGGTTCCGTTGGCCCGCTACGTAGGGAATGGGGTTCCGTTGGCCCGCTACGTGGGGAATGGGGTTCCGTTGGCCCGCTACGTGGGGAATGGGGTCCCGTTGGCCCGCTACGTGGGGAATGGGGTTCCGTTGGCCCGCTACGTGGGGAATGGGGTTCCGTTGGCCCGCTACGTGGGGAATGGGGTTCCGTTGGCCCGCTACGTGGGGAATGGGGTTCCGTTGGCCCGCTACATGGGGAATGGGGTTCCGTTGGCCCGCTCATGGGGAATGGGGTTCCGTTGGCCCGCTACATGGGGAATGGGGTTCCGTTGGCCCGCTACATGGGGAATGGGGTTCCGTTGGCCCGCTACATGGGGAATGGGGTTCCGTTGGCCCGCTACGTGGGGAATGGGGTTCCGTTGGCCCGCTACATGGGGAATGGGGTTCCGTTGGCCCGCTACATGGGGAATGGGGTTCCGTTGGCCCGCTACATGGGGAATGGGGTTCCGTTGGCCCGCTACATGGGGAATGGGGTTCCGTTGGCCCGCTACATGGGGAATGGGGTTCCGTTGGCCCGCTACATGGGGAATGGGGTTCCGTTGGCCCGCTACATGGGGAATGGGGTTCCGTTGGCCCGCTACATGGGGAATGGGGTTCCGTTGGCCCGCTACATGGGGAATGGGGTTCCGTTGGCCCGCTACATGGGGAATGGGGTTCCGTTGACCCGCTACATGGGGAATGGGGTTCCGTTGACCCGCTACATAGGGAATGGGGTTCCGTTGACCCGCTACATAGGGAATGGGGTTCCGTTGACCCGCTACGTAGGGAATGGGGTTCCGTTGACCCGCTACATAGGGAATGGGGTTCCGTTGGCCCGCTACATGGGGAATGGGGTTCCGTTGGCCCGCTACATGGGGAATGGGGTTCCGTTGGCCCCACATGGGGAATGGGGTTCCGTTGGCCCGCTACATGGGGAATGGGGTTCCGTTGGCCCGCTACATGGGGAATGGGGTTCCGTTGGCCCGCTACATGGGGAATGGGGTTCCGTTGGCCCGCTACATGGGGAATGGGGTTCCGTTGGCCCGCTACATGGGGAATGGGGTTCCGTTGGCCCGCTACATGGGGAATGGGGTTCCGTTGGCCCGCTACATGGGGAATGGGGTTCCGTTGGCCCGCTACATGGGGAATGGGGTTGCCGCTACATGGGAATGGGGTTCCGTTGGCCCGCTACATAGGGAATGGGGTTCCGTTGACCCGCTACATGGGGAATGGGGTTCCGTTGACCCGCTACATGGGGAATGGGGTTCCGTTGACCCGCTACATAGGGAATGGGGTTCCGTTGACCCGCTACATAGGGAATGGGGTTCCGTTGACCCGCTACATAGGGAATGGGGTTCCGTTGGCCCGCTACATAGGGAATGGGGTTCCGTTGGCCCGCTACATGGGGAATGGGGTTCCGTTGGCCCGCTACATGGGGAATGGGGTTCCGTTGGCCCGCTACATGGGGAATGGGGTTCCGTTGGCCCGCTACATGGGGAATGGGGTTCCGTTGGCCCGCTACATAGGGAATGGGGTTCCGTTGGCCCGCTACATGGGGAATGGGGTTCCGTTGACCCGCTACATAGGGAATGGGGTTCCGTTGACCCGCTACATAGGGAATGGGGTTCCGTTGGCCCGCTACATAGGGAATGGGGTTCCGTTGGCCCGCTACATAGGGAATAGGGTTCCGTTTGGGAGGGAGGCAGTGACAGTCACACCCATTAACAGATCCTGGAGTTTTATCTGAGATGTTTGTAGACACAACACCTCTACAGCGCTCACCCACAACACTCTGATGTGGGCGAGTGGCAGGAAGCCACGGCCTGAAAACAGACTTATTTGTGCTGTCTCTCACACACACTAACACACACTCTCTTTCACTCACACACACTTGCATTTACACACACACTTGCATTTACACACTCACACATACACAGATCCCATTCACTGACCGTGGATTCCCCCCCGGATGGGACAGGACAGGACACACACACACACACAGATCCCATTCCCTAGCAGTGGATCCCCCACCCCCCCCCCACACACACTCTGATGTGGGCGAGTGGCAGGAAGCCACGGCCTGAAAACAGACTTATTTGTGCGTCTCTCATCTCTCTGACACACGCACTAACACACACTCTCTTTCACTCACACACACTTGCATTTACACACTCACACATACACAGATCCCATTCCCTGGCAGTGGATTCCCCCCCTGGATGGGACAGGACACACACACACCCAGCCCCAAACAGTGACACACTCACATCGACTCACAGATGTTATTCCCATTCCATGGAAGTGGATTCCTCCCCGGATGGGACAGGACACTGACACCCACACACTCTGACACAGTCATCCCAGCCCCAAACAGTGGAAAAAACTCTCCCCTACTCTTCACCATAACAACTTTAAACAGGGAATGGTTCTTAGAACAACAGAGACGTCTCCTGGCCGGGAACAAAATATTATTAAGCAACAAGTTGGGTTTCCAAAGTTTTAGTGACTGGACGAGACGACAGCACCGACTTCCTGGAACTAAATGACTCGTCATGTTTTTGTTGTAATATGATAGATCAGTGGTCACCAGTTTAACTGAAACCACTGGCATTGAACACAACCTGTTTGGTGGTAAAGATCTGTCTGCACTGACCTGTTTGGTGGTAAATATCTGTCTGCACTGACCTGTTTGGTGGTAAATATCTGTCTGCACTGACCTGTTTGGTGGTAAATATCTGTCTGCACTGACCTGTTTGGTGGTAAATATCTGTCTGAACTGACCTGTTTGGTGGTAAATATCTGTCTGCACTGACCTGTTTGGTGGTAAATATCTGTCTGCACTGACCTGTTTGGTGGTAAATATCTGTCTGCACGGACCTGTTTGGTGGTAAATATCTGTCTGCACGGACCTGTTTGGTGGTAAATATCTGTCTGCACTGACCTGTTTGGTGGTAAATATCTGTCTGCACTGACCTGTTTGGTGGTGGTAAATATCTGTCTGCACTGACCTGTTTGGTGGTGGTAAATATCTGTCTGCACTGACCTGTTTGGTGGTGGTAAATATCTGTCTGCACTGACCTGTTTGGTGGTGGTAAATATCTGTCTGCACTGACCTGTTTGGTGGTGGTAAATATCTGTCTGCACTGACCTGTTTGGGGGTGGTAAATATCTGTCTGCACTGACCTGTTTGGGGGTGGTAAATATCTGTCTGCACTGACCTGTTTGGTGGTAGATTGAATCTGTCTGCACTGACCTGTTTGGTGGTAGATCTGACATCTGTCTGCACTGACCTGTTTGGTGGTAGATCTGACATCTGTCTGCACTGACCTGTTTGGTGGTAGATCTGACATCGTCTGCATGACTGTTTGGTGGTAGATCTGACATCTGTCTGCACTGACCTGTTTGGTGGTTATTTTGAAGACCCAATAGAAGTGAACCATTTGTACATTTCACTCTGCCTGTACCCGGCACTTTGCTGTCACTCATGTTTACCGTAAATACAGAGGCAGTAACACAGCCTCACAACCACAATACTGGCCTTCAGTCTTTTATTTGACTGACTGGAAACAGGAAGACTTCCTGAAGTCTCCAATTAGCCAGAGATGGGCCTGGAATGTTCTGGTTTAGGTCCAAAATGGCACCCTATTCCCTATGGGCCCTGGTCAAAAGTAGTATACTACATAGGGAATAGGGTTCCGTTTTGGGACGTAGATCCGGTCTTGACTCCATCTCTGTAATTAGCATTGTTCAACTGGAGAGTCTTTGGAGTGCGGCCTCATAGGAGGAAATGGGACCATTTCTGAACTTCTCCTTTAGCCTACACACACAAACACGGGCCTCTTGATGAGGTTGTGGTTCTTGGAAGTGGCAGGAAGTCCCTAGGAATAGATTGTTTCAAGAGACTCTACACATACACACACTGGCATGCATATAGATCTAAGCAATAAGGCACGAGGGGGTGTGGTATGAAGCTGGTTGAGAGAATGCCAATCACCTTTGTGATTGGAGGATAGCTATGAGGGTTATCGAATCAGGATCAAATCCTTTGATCTCCTCCCAGCTCATTAATGATATAATGTTCATATTTAAAGATACAGTGTCTTTGGCAAATGACAGGAGTGGAATGTTAGTTAAATATACTGGTACCCAGACTATCACATCCCCTCTTCCTTACTGACATCCTGGACGCAGCTCTGGGCCTGCTCGTGGCCTGGACGCAGCTCCGGGCCTGCTCGTGTCCTGGACGCAGCTCGTGTCCTGGACGCAGCTCGTGTCCTGCACGCTGCTCGTGGCCTGGACGCTGCTCGTGGCCTGGACGCTGCTCGTGGCCTGGACGCTGCTCGTGGCCTGGACGCTGCTCGTGTCCTGGACGCTGCTCGTGGCCTGGACGCAGCTCGTGTCCTGGACGCTGCTCGTGGCCTGGACGCTGCTCGTGGCCTGGACGCTGCTCGTGTCCTGGACGCTGCTCGTGGCCTGGACGCTGCTCGTGTCCTGGACGCTGCTCCAGGCCTGCTCATTATGGTGTTCCTTCCGCTTCTTTACAACTGAAACTTTTCTAGCATTGAAGAAAAAGTTATCAAAGTCTCCAACACCGCCGTCCAACTTTGCCACATCTGACTAGGGCAGTCTTTTTTTTACTACTAAAACAGATGCTTTTCCTTGTCTTTAAGGCTTTTCATATTTTGAAGCCGAAGTTTATTGAAGTCTCTAATTAACACCTCAGCCCAACTCGGACCCATCGCATCTCGTGCTCCAACTGGGCCACAGTGGGTTGACGTTGAAACATCACACCTCAGACCAGACCAAGTCATCCACAAGTTACCGTTCTGTTATGCAATAAATCTGGATCCAATATGTCTGTGGGTCAACAGAGTTATTTTCTCTACACTGAGTTGCAACCCAAAGGGCACCCTATATAGTGCACTACTGTTGACCAGGGCACGGTTATACTATATAGGGAATGGAGTGCCCTGGTTAAAAGAAGTGCACTACATAGCAAAAAGAGGCCAATAGGGCTCTGGACAAAAGTAGTACTCCATATAGGAAATGGAGTTCCATTTGGGACGTAGCTGAATGACAGAGCGGTGGTGCACCGTAAACTGCTGTGGTATAACTACAGGAGATTACCGCCCTTCTGGTCTGTGGTATAACTACAGGAGGTTACAATCCCTTCTGGTCTGTGGTATAGCTACAGGAGGTTACCTCCCTTCTGGTCTGTGGTATAGCTACAGGAGGTTACCTCCCTTCTGGTCTGTGGTATAGCTACAGGAGGTTACCTCCCTTCTGGTCTGTGGTATAGCTACAGGAGGTTACCTCCCTTCTGGTCTGTGGTATAGCTACAGGAGGTTACCTCCCTTCTAGTCTGTGGTATAGCTACAGGAGGTTACACTCCCTTCTGGTCTGTGGTATAGCTACAGGAGGTTACCTCCCTTCTGGTCTGTGGTATAACTACAGGAGGTTACCTCCCTTCTGGTCTGTGGTATAGCTACAGGAGGTTACCTCCCTTCTGGTCTGTGGTATAGCTACAGGAGGTTACCTCCCTTCTGGTCTGTGGTATAACTACAGGAGGTTACAATCCCTTCTGGTCTGTGGTATAACTACAGGAGGTTACCTCCCTTCTGGTCTGTGGTATAGCTACAGGAGGTTACCTCCCTTCTGGTCTGTGGTATAGCTACAGGAGGTTACCTCCCTTCTGGTCTGTGGTATAGCTACAGGAGGTTACCTCCCTTCTGGTCTGTGGTATAGCTACAGGAGGTTACCTCCCTTCTGGTCTGTGGTATAGCTACAGGAGGTTACCTCCCTTCTGGTCTGTGGTATAGCTACAGGAGGTTACCTCCCTTCTGGTCTGTGGTATAGCTACAGGAGGTTACCTCCCTTCTGGTCTGTGGTATAGCTACAGGAGGTTACCTCCCTTCTGGTCTGTGGTATAGCTACAGGAGGTTACCTCCCTTCTGGTCTGTGGTATAGCTACAGGAGGTTACCTCCCTTCTGGTCTGTGGTATAGCTACAGGAGGTTACCTCCCTTCTGGTCTGTGGTATAACTACAGGAGGTTACCTCCCTTCTGGTCTGTGGTATAGCTACAGGAGGTTACCTCCCTTCTGGTCTGTGGTATAGCTACAGGAGGTTACCTCCCTTCTGGTCTGTGGTATAGCTACAGGAGGTTACCTCCCTTCTGGTCTGTGGTATAGCTACAGGAGGTTACCTCCCTTCTGGTCTGTGGTATAGCTACAGGAGGTTACCTCCCTTCTGGTCTGTGGTATAGCTACAGGAGGTTACCTCCCTTCTGGTCTGTGGTATAGCTACAGGAGGTTACCTCCCTTCTGGTCTGTGGTATAGCTACAGGAGGTTACCTCCCTTCTGGTCTGTGGTATAGCTACAGGAGGTTACCTCCCTTCTGGTCTGTGGTATAGCTACAGGAGGTTACCTCCCTTCTGGTCTGTGGTATAGCTACAGGAGGTTACCTCCCTTCTGGTCTGTGGTATAACTACAGGAGGTTACCTCCCTTCTGGTCTGTGGTATAGCTACAGGAGGTTACCTCCCTTCTGGTCTGTGGTATAGCTACAGGAGGTTACCTCCCTTCTGGTCTGTGGTATAGCTACAGGAGGTTACCTCCCTTCTGGTCTGTGGTATAGCTACAGGAGGTTACCTCCCTTCTGGTCTGTGGTATAGCTACAGGAGGTTACCTCCCTTCTGGTCTGTGGTATAACTACAGGAGGTTACCTCCCTTCTGGTCTGTGGTATAGCTACAGGAGGTTACCTCCCTTCTGGTCTGTGGTATAGCTACAGGAGGTTACCTCCCTTCTGGTCTGTGGTATAGCTACAGGAGGTTACCTCCCTTCTGGTCTGTGGTATAGCTACAGGAGGTTACCTCCCTTCTGGTCTGTGGTATAGCTACAGGAGGTTACCTCCCTTCTGGTCTGTGGTATAGCTACAGGAGGTTACCTCCCTTCTGGTCTGTGGTATAGCTACAGGAGGTTACCTCCCTTCTGGTCTGTGGTATAGCTACAGGAGGTTACCTCCCTTCTGGTCTGTGGTATAGCTACAGGAGGTTACCTCCCTTCTGGTCTGTGGTATAGCTACAGGAGGTTACCTCCCTTCTGGTCTGTGGTATAGCTACAGGAGGTTACCTCCCTTCTGGTCTGTGGTATAGCTACAGGAGGTTACCTCCCTTCTGGTCTGTGGTATAGCTACAGGAGGTTACCTCCCTTCTGGTCTGTGGTATAACTACAGGAGGTTACCTCCCTTCTGGTCTGTGGTATAGCTACAGGAGGTTACCTCCCTTCTGGTCTGTGGTATAGCTACAGGAGGTTACCTCCCTTCTGGTCTGTGGTATAGCTACAGGAGGTTACCTCCCTTCTGGTCTGTGGTATAGCTACAGGAGGTTACCTCCCTTCTGGTCTGTGGTATAGCTACAGGAGGTTACCTCCCTTCTGGTCTGTGGTATAGCTACAGGAGGTTACCTCCCTTCTGGTCTGTGGTATAGCTACAGGAGGTTACCTCCCTTCTGGTCTGTGGTATAGCTACAGGAGGTTACCTCCCTTCTGGTCTGTGGTATAACTACAGGAGGTTACCTCCCTTCTGGTCTGTGGTATAACTACAGGAGGTTACCTCCCTTCTGGTCTGTGGTATAGCTACAGGAGGTTACCTCCCTTCTGGTCTGTGGTATAACTACAGGAGGTTACCTCCCTTCTGGTCTGTGGTATAACTACAGGAGGTTACCTCCCTTCTGGTCTGTGGTATAGCTACAGGAGGTTACCTCCCTTCTGGTCTGTGGTATAACTACAGGAGGTTACCTCCCTTCTGGTCTGTGGTATAACTACAGGAGGTTACCTCCCTTCTGGTCTGTGGTATAGCTACAGGAGGTTACCTCCCTTCTGGTCTGTGGTATAGCTACAGGAGGTTACCTCCCTTCTGGTCTGTGGTATAACTACAGGAGGTTACCTCCCTTCTGGTCTGTGGTATAGCTACAGGAGGTTACCTCCCTTCTGGTCTGTGGTATAACTACAGGAGGTTACCTCCCTTCTGGTCTGTGGTATAACTACAGGAGGTTACCTCCCTTCTGGTCTGTGGTATAGCTACAGGAGGTTACCTCCCTTCTGGTCTGTGGTATAGCTACAGGAGGTTACCTCCCTTCTGGTCTGTGGTATAGCTACAGGAGGTTACCTCCCTTCTGGTCTGTGGTATAGCTACAGGAGGTTACCTCCCTTCTGGTCTGTGGTATAGCTACAGGAGGTTACCTCCCTTCTGGTCTGTGGTATAGCTACAGGAGGTTACCTCCCTTCTGGTCTGTGGTATAGCTACAGGAGGTTACCTCCCTTCTGGTCTGTGGTATAGCTACAGGAGGTTACCTCCCTTCTGGTCTGTGGTATAGCTACAGGAGGTTACCTCCCTTCTGGTCTGTGGTATAGCTACAGGAGGTTACCTCCCTTCTGGTCTGTGGTATAGCTACAGGAGGTTACCTCCCTTCTGGTCTGTGGTATAGCTACAGGAGGTTACCTCCCTTCTGGTCTGTGGTATAGCTACAGGAGGTTACCTCCCTTCTGGTCTGTGGTATAGCTACAGGAGGTTACCTCCCTTCTGGTCTGTGGTATAGCTACAGGAGGTTACCTCCCTTCTAGTCTGTGGTATAGTGGTTCTTCTCTCTCTCTCTCCCTTTCTCTCTCTGCCTCTTCTCTCTGCCTCTTCTCTGTCGTCTCTGCCTCTTTCTCTCTGCCTCTTTCTCTCTGCCTCTCTTTCTCTCTGCCTCTTCTCTCTCTCTCTGCCTCTTTCTCTCTGCCTCTTTCTCAATGAATGTGGCTTCATTGGCATGGGTAACTTGTTTAACATTGCCAAAGCAAGTGAAATGAATAAACAGAAGTGAAAGAAACAATAAAAAGTGAACAGTAAACATTACACTCACAAGTTCCATGTTATGTCTATATACAGTGTTGTAGCGACGTGCAAATAGTTAAAGTTCGAAACAACATTAAATATGGGTTGTATTTACAATGGTGTCTGTTCTTCACTGCTTGCCCCTTTCGTGTGGCAACAGGTCACAAATATTGCTGCTGTGATGGCACACTGTGTTATTTCAGTGTGCCATCACACTGGGGAGTCTATCAAAATTGGATTTGTTTTCAAATTCTTTGTGGGTCTGTGTAATCTGAGGGGAAATATGTCTTTCAACACAAACTCACTCACTCACTCTGCTCTGCGAAGCTCCAGCAGTATGACTACCCTGACTTCTGCTGAGGCCCTATCACCGTAAATGTTGTACCACCAATGCAGACGTCGGATTGACCATACAGCCCACATGCACAATACACTTCTCTCTCCAGAATGCACTGCTCTCTACCGCCAATTTGTGCACATTCATTGTTTCTTAACTTTATTGTGTGAATTGTTTGCGTTTTGATTGTTAGTGTATATCAATTCCCCCATTACATCACCAGTAGTATATTTACCGTTCATTTCCATCATTTATAATCTTGTGTTAATGCATTCAATATTATTATTCCAGTTTTACCGTTTTATCATTGTCTGATTGGACAGATTGTTTGCAGAGAACACAACCTATGCTTGTGAGAAACAACTTTTGGTCTATTTCATACTTGACAAAAAAATGTACAAAACTTTTTTTTAATTGTCTTTTGTTTTGGAGCGCTCCTGTCAATGTTGAGTAAGGACACACACGCATAGAAGTAGGCCTATAGGCTACCTGGCCTGATTTACACACAGAAGTAGGCCTATAGGCTACCTGGCCTGATTTACACACAGAAGTAGGCCTATAGGCTACCTGGCCTGATTTACACACAGAAGTAGGCCTATAGGCTACCTGGCCTGATTTACACACAGAAGTAGGCCTATAGGCTACCTGGCCTGATTTACACACAGAAGTAGGCCTATAGGCTACCTGGCCTGATTTACACACAGAAGTAGGCCTATAGGCTACCTGGCCTGATTTACACACAGAAGTAGGCCTATAGGCTACCTGGCCTGATTTACACACAGAAGTAGGCCTATAGGCTACCTGGCCTGATTTACACACAGAAGTAGGCCTATAGGCTACCTGGCCTGATTTACACACAGAAGTAGGCCTATAGGCTACCTGGCCTGATTTACACACAGAAGTAGGCCTATAGGCTACCTGGCCTGATTTACACACAGAAGTAGACCTATAGGCTGCCTGGCCTGATTTACACACAGAAGTAGGCCTATAGGCTGCCTGGCCTGATTTACACACAGAAGTAGGCCTATAGGCTACCTGGCCTGATTTACACATAGAAGTAGACCTATAGGCTACCTGACCTGCGCGCAAATGTAGGCATATAAATGTGCCCCTTTTGGGGATCTGATAGTATTTCTGATTGGCTTAACGCACCACCCCTAATGACCTGTGGAGCTTCAAAAAGTAACGTTTTCTACACCTCCAAACAGTAATCAAATCATCCATTGAGAATGGAGTGTCAGGGTAGCCTAGTGGTTAGAGCATTGGATTAGTAACCGAAAGGTTGCAAGTTCAAGTTGAGCTGACTAGGAAATCTGTTCTGCCCCTGAACAGGCAGTTAACCCACTGTTCCTAGGCCGTCATTGTAAATAAGAATTTGTTCTTAACTGACTTGCCTAGTTAAATAAATGTAAAATAAAAAATGATGATAGTTCCTCAATGTATTGTACAAATCTTTCCATCTCTCCCTTTCCATAACCACTCAGTGTGAAAGGGAAACATGTTATGCTCTGATCCAGTGGAAATGTCATAAAATAGGCCTCTGATTACTTCTTATCAGTGCTGGACTTGGACTGAAATAGGTTCCAGTACTCATTTTGGGTGCCGGTACTGTTTATATTTAGGTGCAGGAACTCCACAATAGTTCTGAGCTAATATTCTATAAGAGGAACAGGAACTCAAGCAGTAGAACGTGTGAGGTGTCAGTACTCAGCTCTGGTGAGGTCCTGCCCAAGTCCACCACTGCTTCTTATCCCTGGTGCAAATAGTCTACAGCTGTGTCTGTCTGTCTGTCCCGAGCTCACTAGTGGGGAAACTCTGAGGGACCAAAATATTTTATACAATGTTGCAAGTTCTGGCCTGACCCAAGTTAATAGTTGAATCAAGGTTTCAAGTTTGTTGCAGACAGGCCAAGTGTAGCCAATGTGATTTTATAGGATTTTCATTATTTTTCTTTCTGGATATGTTCGAGCTGCAGACTGCAATGTTTTAATATGTTGGCTTTATGTTGACTATTTTGACATAGATGGCAATAGAAGTTACTTTTTTAGGTTTTTATTGTTTTTAGATTTAGAATTTTGATTAACCACATGACAAGGATTTTGAGATATGAAGACATTATTATAAATTAAACTGTTTCACGGAAATGTGCATAAGAAAACCATAACTGGCACGTAGATGGGTAGAAATGGTAAGATAAATTGACATTCAACATGAGAGAGGTTCCTGGTGTAGCCTGTTACAGCAACTTCAGGAGAGTAACGGCAGAATCTGAGAAAGCCAGCAGGAGGTGAATAGTTGGGTCAGGTTATTTCGTTTTCTCCTTCTGGTTATCTAGATCTCTGGCGCCCTCTTGAGGCATTTGTCATATTTCATCAAACCGTAAACTTAAAGCATCAGACAAGCTCACATACATCGGGTGTGTCTATATATGGAACAATACACGTAAAAACATTTTGACCAATCCATTGGTCCAAAGAACAGACGAGTTTTGGTCAACAAATATATATATATATCTTTTGTCGGGGACAGCCCTACTTCTACAGTCACAGTACTGTAGCTGTTGAAACACCTCAGAGAGGCTCTGATGCTGGGGAGGAGGAGGGGGTGAGGATGGAGGAGGATATGACCTCAGAGAGGCTCTGATGCTGGGGGGAGGAGGGGGTGAGGATGGAGGAGGATATGACCTCAGAGAGGCTCTGATGCTGGGGGAGGAGGAGGGGTGAGGATGGAGGAGGATATGACCTCAGAGAGGCTCTGATGCTGGGGAGGAGGAGGGGGTGAGGATGGAGGAGGATATGACCTCAGAGAGGCTCTGATGCTGGGGAGAAGGAGGGGGTGAGGATGGAGGAGGATATGACCTCAGAGAGGCTCTGATGCTGGGGAGAAGGAGGGGGTGAGGATGGAGGAGGATATGACCTCAGAGAGGCTCTGATGCTGGGGGAGAAGGAGGGGTGAGGATGGAGGAGGATATGACCTCAGAGAGGCTCTGATGCTGGGGAGAAGGAGGGGGTGAGGATGGAGGAGGATATGACCTCAGAGGCTCTGATGCAGGGGGGTGAGGAGGATATGGGCAGGGTGAGGAAGGGTTGGGGAGGAGTAGGTTAGTGAGTAAGGTAAGACTGTCAAGCACCTGGAGGATACGCATTCACTTCACGAACAGAGACAGACCGACAGGCCTGCTCTCTCCCTTGCGTAAATCACCAATATTATGTGTTGTCAGGTCTGGTACACATCTGTTTCTGTCTGGGTATAAACACTACACAGCCCCGGTCCATTTACCAGGCCATCCATCTCCCTCCATAGTACCCCCGCCGGACCAGTGATGGCACCCCAGAGAGGGCACTCAGACAGGTGACCCACGTGCTCTGCCACAGCTTCTGCTGCTGGGGTATGGAGGCACTATGGAGTGTTTTAACAGGGGTCAACTGCAAGGACAGCTCTTCAAGGAGTATTCCTGGGTTGTTTTAAGGAATCTGTTTATAGTAACAGTGAGACGCTGTCTCTTGCCCACGCTCTCTCTTTCTCTGTCCCTCTACCTACTCTCTTTCTCTGTCCCTCTACCTACCCCTCTCTCTCTCTCTTTACCTCTGTCTCTCTGTCAATTCAATTTAAGAGCTTTATTGGCATGGGAAACATATATGTTTACATTGCCAAAGTAAGTGAAGTAGATAATAAACAAAAGTGAAATAAGCAAAAATGAACAGTAAACATTACACTCACAGAAGTTCCAAAAGAATAAATCAATTTCAAATGTCACACGTGCGAATAAGTACAAAAGGGACATATCTCTCTCTCTCTCTCTCTGCCCTGAGGGTGGACGGAATAGTATTTGATAAACACTATAAATGTCACATAGCTAGATAGATGAGAAGACATGAGGATGTTTCCTATCTCTGTGTGCCTCCCAAAT
>NW_025547568.1:7500-47286 GCF_905237065.1 Salmo salar
AGAGACAGCATGTTGTCACCTGATAGAGGGAGAGACAGCATGTTGTCACCTGATAGAGGGAGAGACAGCATGTTATCACCTGATAGAGGGAGAGACAGCATGTTGTCACCTGATAGAGGGAGAGACAGCATGTTGTCACCTGATAGAGGGAGAGACAGCATGTTGTCACCTGATAGAGGGAGAGACAGCATGTTATCACCTGATAGAGGGAGAGACAGCATGTTGTCACCACCTGATAGAGGGAGAGACAGCATGTTGTTATCACCTGATAGAGGGAGAGACAGCATGTTATCACCACCTGATAGAGGGAGAGACAGCATGTTGTCACCACCTGATAGAGGGAGAGACAGCATGTTGTCACCACCTGATAGAGGGAGAGACAGCATGTTACCACCTGATAGAGGGAGAGACAGCATGTTACCACCTGATAGAGGGAGAGACAGCATGTTATCACCTGATAGAGGGAGAGACAGCATGT
Organism: Salmo salar; assembly: GCF_905237065.1. Classification (NCBI taxonomy): domain Eukaryota; kingdom Metazoa; phylum Chordata; class Actinopteri; order Salmoniformes; family Salmonidae; genus Salmo; species Salmo salar. The sequence continues at coordinate 7,979 of NW_025547568.1, forward strand.
TATCACCACCTGATAGAGGGAGAGACAGCATGTTATCACCTGATAGAGGGAGAGACAGCATGTTGTCACCACCTGATAGATGGAGAGACAGCATGTTGTCACCTGATAGAGGGAGAGACAGCATGTTATCACCACCTGATAGAGGGAGAGACAGCATGTTATCACCTGATAGAGGGAGAGACAGCATGTTGTTACCACCTGATAGAGGGAGAGACAGCATGTTGTCACCACCTGATAGAGGGAGAGACAGCATGTTATCACCACCTGATAGAGGGAGAGACAGCATGTTGTCACCACCTGATAGAGGGAGAGACAGCATGTTGTTACCACCTGATAGAGGGAGAGACAGCATGTTATCACCACCTGATAGAGGGAGAGACAGCATGTTGTCACCACCTGATAGAGGGAGAGACAGCATGTTGTCACCACCTGATAGAGGGAGAGACAGCATGTTGTCACCACCTGATAGAGGGAGAGACAGCATGTTGTCACCACCTGATAGAGGGAGAGACAGCATGTTACCACCTGATAGAGGGAGAGACAGCATGTCACCACCTGATAGAGGGAGAGACAGCATTTTGTTATCACCACCTGATAGAGGGAGAGACAGCATGTTATCACCACCTGATAGAGGGAGAGACAGCATGTTATCACCACCTGATAGAGGGAGAGACAGCATGTTACCACCTGATAGAGGGAGAGACAGCATGTTGTTACCACCTGATAGAGGGAGAGACAGCATGTTGTCACCACCTGATAGAGGGAGAGACAGCATGTTGTCACCACCTGATAGAGGGAGAGACAGCATGTTATCACCACCTGATAGAGGGAGAGACAGCATGTTGTCACCACCTGATAGAGGGAGAGACAGCATGTTGTCACCACCTGATAGAGGGAGAGACAGCATGTTATCACCACCTGATAGAGGGAGAGACAGCATGTTGTCACCACCTGATAGAGGGAGAGACAGCATGTTGTTACCTGATAGAGGGAGAGACAGCATGTTGTCACCACCTGATAGAGGGAGAGACAGCATGTTGTCACCTGATAGAGGGAGAGACAGCATGTTGTTACCACCTGATAGAGGGAGAGACAGCATGTTGTTACCACCTGATAGAGGGAGAGACAGCATGTTGTTACCACCTGATAGAGGGAGAGACAGCATGTTATCACCACCTGATAGAGGGAGAGACAGCATGTTACCACCACCTGATAGAGGGAGAGACAGCATGTTGTTACCTGATAGAGGGAGAGACAGCATGTTGTCACCACCTGATAGAGGGAGAGACAGCATGTTGTCACCACCTGATAGAGGGAGAGACAGCATGTTGTTACCACCTGATAGAGGGAGAGACAGCATGTTGTTACCACCTGATAGAGGGAGAGACAGCATGTTGTTACCACCTGATAGAGGGAGAGACAGCATGTTATCACCACCTGATAGAGGGAGAGACAGCATGTTACCACCACCTGATAGAGGGAGAGACAGCATGTTGTTACCACCTGATAGAGGGAGAGACAGCATGTTGTCACCTGATAGAGGGAGAGACAGCATGTTGTTACCACCTGATAGAGGGAGAGACAGCATGTTATCACCACCTGATAGAGGGAGAGACAGCATGTTATCACCACCTGATAGAGGGAGAGACAGCATGTTGTCACCACCTGATAGAGGGAGAGACAGCATGTTGTCACCTGATAGAGGGAGAGACAGCATGTTATCACCACCTGATAGAGGGAGAGACAGCATGTTGTCACCACCTGATAGAGGGAGAGACAGCATGTTGTTACCACCTGATAGAGGGAGAGACAGCATGTTGTCACCACCTGATAGAGGGAGAGACAGCATGTTATCACCTGATAGAGGGAGAGACAGCATGTTATCACCACCTGATAGAGGGAGAGACAGCATGTTATCACCACCTGATAGAGGGAGAGACAGCATGTTGTCACCACCTGATAGAGGGAGAGACAGCATGTTGTCACCTGATAGAGGGAGAGACAGCATGTTGTCACCACCTGATAGAGGGAGAGACAGCATGTTACCACCTGATAGAGGGAGAGACAGCATGTTGTCACCACCTGATAGAGGGAGAGACAGCATGTTGTTACCACCTGATAGAGGGAGAGACAGCATGTTGTCACCTGATAGAGGGAGAGACAGCATGTTATCACCACCTGATAGAGGGAGAGACAGCATGTTGTTACCACCTGATAGAGGGAGAGACAGCATGTTATCACCACCACCTGATAGAGGGAGAGACAGCATGTTATCACCACCTGATAGAGGGAGAGACAGCATGTTGTTACCACCTGATAGAGGGAGAGACAGCATGTTGTCACCACCTGATAGAGGGAGAGACAGCATGTTGTTACCACCACCTGATAGAGGGAGAGACAGCATGTTGTCACCACCTGATAGAGGGAGAGACAGCATGTTATCACCACCTGATAGAGGGAGAGACAGCATGTTATCACCACCTGATAGAGGGAGAGACAGCATGTTGTTACCACCTGATAGAGGGAGAGACAGCATGTTGTCACCTGATAGAGGGAGAGACAGCATGTTGTCACCACCTGATAGAGGGAGAGACAGCATGTTGTCACCACCTGATAGAGGGAGAGACAGCATGTTGTCACCACCTGATAGAGGGAGAGACAGCATGTTATCACCTGATAGAGGGAGAGACAGCATGTTATCACCTGATAGAGGGAGAGACAGCATGTTATCACCACCTGATAGAGGGAGAGACAGCATGTTATCACCACCTGATAGAGGGAGAGACAGCATGTTATCACCACCTGATAGAGGGAGAGACAGCATGTTGTTACCACCTGATAGAGGGAGAGACAGCATGTTACCACCACCTGATAGAGGGAGAGACAGCATGTTGTCACCTGATAGAGGGAGAGACAGCATGTTATCACCACCTGATAGAGGGAGAGACAGCATGTTGTCACCTGATAGAGGGAGAGACAGCATGTTGTCACCTGATAGAGGGAGAGACAGCATGTTATCACCACCTGATAGAGGGAGAGACAGCATGTTATCACCACCTGATAGAGGGAGAGACAGCATGTTATCACCACCTGATAGAGGGAGAGACAGCATGTTATCACCTGATAGAGGGAGAGACAGCATGTTGTCACCTGATAGAGGGAGAGACAGCATGTTGTTACCACCTGATAGAGGGAGAGACAGCATGTTATCACCACCTGATAGAGGGAGAGACAGCATGTTGTCACCACCTGATAGAGGGAGAGACAGCATGTTGTCACCACCTGATAGAGGGAGAGACAGCATGTTGTTATCACCTGATAGAGGGAGAGACAGCATGTTGTCACCTGATAGAGGGAGAGACAGCATGTTATCACCACCTGATAGAGGGAGAGACAGCATGTTGTCACCACCTGATAGAGGGAGAGACAGCATGTTGTTACCACCTGATAGAGGGAGAGACAGCATGTTATCACCTGATAGAGGGAGAGACAGCATGTTATCACCACCTGATAGAGGGAGAGACAGCATGTTATCACCACCTGATAGAGGGAGAGACAGCATGTTGTCACCACCTGATAGAGGGAGAGACAGCATGTTGTCACCTGATAGAGGGAGAGACAGCATGTTGTCACCACCTGATAGAGGGAGAGACAGCATGTTACCACCTGATAGAGGGAGAGACAGCATGTTGTCACCACCTGATAGAGGGAGAGACAGCATGTTGTTACCACCTGATAGAGGGAGAGACAGCATGTTGTCACCTGATAGAGGGAGAGACAGCATGTTATCACCACCTGATAGAGGGAGAGACAGCATGTTGTTACCACCTGATAGAGGGAGAGACAGCATGTTATCACCACCTGATAGAGGGAGAGACAGCATGTTATCACCACCTGATAGAGGGAGAGACAGCATGTTGTCACCACCTGATAGAGGGAGAGACAGCATGTTGTCACCACCTGATAGAGGGAGAGACAGCATGTTGTTACCACCTGATAGAGGGAGAGACAGCATGTTGTCACCTGATAGAGGGAGAGACAGCATGTTGTCACCACCTGATAGAGGGAGAGACAGCATGTTGTCACCACCTGATAGAGGGAGAGACAGCATGTTGTCACCACCTGATAGAGGGAGAGACAGCATGTTGTCACCTGATAGAGGGAGAGACAGCATGTTGTCACCTGATAGAGGGAGAGACAGCATGTTGTCACCACCTGATAGAGGGAGAGACAGCATGTTATCACCACCTGATAGAGGGAGAGACAGCATGTTGTTACCTGATAGAGGGAGAGACAGCATGTTATCACCTGATAGAGGGAGAGACAGCATGTTATCACCACCTGATAGAGGGAGAGACAGCATGTTATCACCACCTGATAGAGGGAGAGACAGCATGTTACCACCTGATAGAGGGAGAGACAGCATGTTGTTACCTGATAGAGGGAGAGACAGCATGTTATCACCTGATAGAGGGAGAGACAGCATGTTACCACCACCTGATAGAGGGAGAGACAGCATGTTGTCACCACCTGATAGAGGGAGAGACAGCATGTTATCACCACCTGATAGAGGGAGAGACAGCATGTTATCACCACCTGATAGAGGGAGAGACAGCATGTTATCACCTGATAGAGGGAGAGACAGCATGTTGTCACCACCTGATAGAGGGAGAGACAGCATGTTGTTACCACCTGATAGAGGGAGAGACAGCATGTTACCACCACCTGATAGAGGGAGAGACAGCATGTTGTCACCTGATAGAGGGAGAGACAGCATGTTATCACCACCTGATAGAGGGAGAGACAGCATGTTGTCACCTGATAGAGGGAGAGACAGCATGTTGTCACCACCTGATAGAGGGAGAGACAGCATGTTGTTACCACCTGATAGAGGGAGAGACAGCATGTTGTCACCACCTGATAGAGGGAGAGACAGCATGTTATCACCACCTGATAGAGGGAGAGACAGCATGTTGTTACCACCTGATAGAGGGAGAGACAGCATGTTGTTACCACCTGATAGAGGGAGAGACAGCATGTTGTCACCTGATAGAGGGAGAGACAGCATGTTGTTACCACCTGATAGAGGGAGAGACAGCATGTTGTCACCTGATAGAGGGAGAGACAGCATGTTATCACCACCTGATAGAGGGAGAGACAGCATGTTATCACCACCTGATAGAGGGAGAGACAGCATGTTGTCACCACCTGATAGAGGGAGAGACAGCATGTTGTCACCACCTGATAGAGGGAGAGACAGCATGTTATCACCACCTGATAGAGGGAGAGACAGCATGTTATCACCACCTGATAGAGGGAGAGACAGCATGTTGTTACCACCTGATAGAGGGAGAGACAGCATGTTGTTACCACCTGATAGAGGGAGAGACAGCATGTTGTTACCACCTGATAGAGGGAGAGACAGCATGTTGTCACCACCTGATAGAGGGAGAGACAGCATGTTGTCACCACCTGATAGAGGGAGAGACAGCATGTTATCACCACCTGATAGAGGGAGAGACAGCATGTTATCACCTGATAGAGGGAGAGACAGCATGTTATCACCTGATAGAGGGAGAGACAGCATGTTATCACCACCTGATAGAGGGAGAGACAGCATGTTGTCACCACCTGATAGAGGGAGAGACAGCATGTTATCACCACCTGATAGAGGGAGAGACAGCATGTTATCACCTGATAGAGGGAGAGACAGCATGTTATCACCACCTGATAGAGGGAGAGACAGCATGTTATCACCACCTGATAGAGGGAGAGACAGCATGTTGTTACCACCTGATAGAGGGAGAGACAGCATGTTGTCACCACCTGATAGAGGGAGAGACAGCATGTTGTTACCACCTGATAGAGGGAGAGACAGCATGTTATCACCTGATAGAGGGAGAGACAGCATGTTGTCACCACCTGATAGAGGGAGAGACAGCATGTTGTCACCACCTGATAGAGGGAGAGACAGCATGTTATCACCACCTGATAGAGGGAGAGACAGCATGTTATCACCACCTGATAGAGGGAGAGACAGCATGTTATCACCACCTGATAGAGGGAGAGACAGCATGTTGTCACCACCTGATAGAGGGAGAGACAGCATGTTATCACCTGATAGAGGGAGAGACAGCATGTTGTCACCACCTGATAGAGGGAGAGACAGCATGTTGTCACCACCTGATAGAGGGAGAGACAGCATGTTATCACCACCTGATAGAGGGAGAGACAGCATGTTATCACCACCTGATAGAGGGAGAGACAGCATGTTGTCACCACCTGATAGAGGGAGAGACAGCATGTTGTTACCACCTGATAGAGGGAGAGACAGCATGTTATCACCTGATAGAGGGAGAGACAGCATGTTATCACCACCTGATAGAGGGAGAGACAGCATGTTATCACCACCTGATAGAGGGAGAGACAGCATGTTGTCACCTGATAGAGGGAGAGACAGCATGTTGTCACCTGATAGAGGGAGAGACAGCATGTTGTTACCACCTGATAGAGGGAGAGACAGCATGTTATCACCTGATAGAGGGAGAGACAGCATGTTATCACCTGATAGAGGGAGAGACAGCATGTTGTCACCACCTGATAGAGGGAGAGACAGCATGTTATCACCTGATAGAGGGAGAGACAGCATGTTATCACCTGATAGAGGGAGAGACAGCATGTTGTCACCTGATAGAGGGAGAGACAGCATGTTGTCACCACCTGATAGAGGGAGAGACAGCATGTTGTCACCACCTGATAGAGGGAGAGACAGCATGTTATCACCTGATAGAGGGAGAGACAGCATGTTGTCACCACCTGATAGAGGGAGAGACAGCATGTTATCACCTGATAGAGGGAGAGACAGCATGTTATCACCTGATAGAGGGAGAGACAGCATGTTATCACCTGATAGAGGGAGAGACAGCATGTTGTCACCTGATAGAGGGAGAGACAGCATGTTGTCACCACCTGATAGAGGGAGAGACAGCATGTTGTCACCACCTGATAGAGGGAGAGACAGCATGTTATCACCACCTGATAGAGGGAGAGACAGCATGTTACCACCTGATAGAGGGAGAGACAGCATGTTATCACCTGATAGAGGGAGAGACAGCATGTTGTCACCTGATAGAGGGAGAGACAGCATGTTATCACCACCTGATAGAGGGAGAGACAGCATGTTGTCACCTGATAGAGGGAGAGACAGCATGTTGTTACCACCTGATAGAGGGAGAGACAGCATGTTGTTACCACCTGATAGAGGGAGAGACAGCATGTTGTCACCACCTGATAGAGGGAGAGACAGCATGTTATCACCTGATAGAGGGAGAGACAGCATGTTGTCACCTGATAGAGGGAGAGACAGCATGTTATCACCACCTGATAGAGGGAGAGACAGCATGTTATCACCACCTGATAGAGGGAGAGACAGCATGTTATCACCACCTGATAGAGGGAGAGACAGCATGTTATCACCTGATAGAGGGAGAGACAGCATGTTGTCACCACCTGATAGAGGGAGAGACAGCATGTTATCACCACCTGATAGAGGGAGAGACAGCATGTTATCACCACCTGATAGAGGGAGAGACAGCATGTTATCACCTGATAGAGAGAGAGACAGCATGTTGTCACCACCTGATAGAGGGAGAGACAGCATGTTGTCACCACCTGATAGAGGGAGAGACAGCATGTTGTCACCACCTGATAGAGGGAGAGACAGCATGTTACCACCTGATAGAGGGAGAGACAGCATGTCACCACCTGATAGAGGGAGAGACAGCATTTTGTTATCACCACCTGATAGAGGGAGAGACAGCATGTTATCACCACCTGATAGAGGGAGAGACAGCATGTTATCACCACCTGATAGAGGGAGAGACAGCATGTTACCACCTGATAGAGGGAGAGACAGCATGTTGTTACCACCTGATAGAGGGAGAGACAGCATGTTGTCACCACCTGATAGAGGGGAGAGACAGCATGTTGTCACCACCTGATAGAGGGAGAGACAGCATGTTATCACCACCTGATAGAGGGAGAGACAGCATGTTGTCACCACCTGATAGAGGGAGAGACAGCATGTTGTCACCACCTGATAGAGGGAGAGACAGCATGTTATCACCACCTGATAGAGGGAGAGACAGCATGTTGTTACCTGATAGAGGGAGAGACAGCATGTTGTCACCACCTGATAGAGGGAGAGACAGCATGTTGTCACCTGATAGAGGGAGAGACAGCATGTTGTTACCACCTGATAGAGGGAGAGACAGCATGTTGTTACCACCTGATAGAGGGAGAGACAGCATGTTATCACCACCTGATAGAGGGAGAGACAGCATGTTACCACCACCTGATAGAGGGAGAGACAGCATGTTGTTACCACCTGATAGAGGGAGAGACAGCATGTTATCACCACCTGATAGAGGGAGAGACAGCATGTTATCACCTGATAGAGGGAGAGACAGCATGTTGTCACCTGATAGAGGGAGAGACAGCATGTTGTTACCACCTGATAGAGGGAGAGACAGCATGTTATCACCACCTGATAGAGGGAGAGACAGCATGTTATCACCACCTGATAGAGGGAGAGACAGCATGTTGTCACCACCTGATAGAGGGAGAGACAGCATGTTGTTACCACCTGATAGAGGGAGAGACAGCATGTTACCACCTGATAGAGGGAGAGACAGCATGTTGTCACCACCTGATAGAGGGAGAGACAGCATGTTATCACCACCTGATAGAGGGAGAGACAGCATGTTGTCACCACCTGATAGAGGGAGAGACAGCATGTTGTTACCACCTGATAGAGGGAGAGACAGCATGTTATCACCACCTGATAGAGGGAGAGACAGCATGTTGTTACCACCTGATAGAGGGAGAGACAGCATGTTATCACCACCTGATAGAGGGAGAGACAGCATGTTGTCACCACCTGATAGAGGGAGAGACAGCATGTTATCACCTGATAGAGGGAGAGACAGCATGTTGTTACCACCTGATAGAGGGAGAGACAGCATGTTATCACCTGATAGAGGGAGAGACAGCATGTTATCACCACCTGATAGAGGGAGAGACAGCATGTTGTCACCACCTGATAGAGGGAGAGACAGCATGTTGTCACCACCTGATAGAGGGAGAGACAGCATGTTGTTACCACCTGATAGAGGGAGAGACAGCATGTTATCACCTGATAGAGGGAGAGACAGCATGTTATCACCACCTGATAGAGGGAGAGACAGCATGTTATCACCACCTGATAGAGGGAGAGACAGCATGTTGTCACCACCTGATAGAGGGAGAGACAGCATGTTGTCACCTGATAGAGGGAGAGACAGCATGTTGTCACCACCTGATAGAGGGAGAGACAGCATGTTACCACCTGATAGAGGGAGAGACAGCATGTTGTCACCACCTGATAGAGGGAGAGACAGCATGTTGTTACCACCTGATAGAGGGAGAGACAGCATGTTGTCACCTGATAGAGGGAGAGACAGCATGTTATCACCACCTGATAGAGGGAGAGACAGCATGTTGTTACCACCTGATAGAGGGAGAGACAGCATGTTATCACCACCACCTGATAGAGGGAGAGACAGCATGTTATCACCACCTGATAGAGGGAGAGACAGCATGTTGTTACCACCTGATAGAGGGAGAGACAGCATGTTGTCACCACCTGATAGAGGGAGAGACAGCATGTTGTTACCACCACCTGATAGAGGGAGAGACAGCATGTTGTCACCACCTGATAGAGGGAGAGACAGCATGTTATCACCACCTGATAGAGGGAGAGACAGCATGTTGTCACCACCTGATAGAGGGAGAGACAGCATGTTGTTACCACCTGATAGAGGGAGAGACAGCATGTTGTCACCTGATAGAGGGAGAGACAGCATGTTGTCACCACCTGATAGAGGGAGAGACAGCATGTTGTCACCACCTGATAGAGGGAGAGACAGCATGTTGTCACCACCTGATAGAGGGAGAGACAGCATGTTATCACCTGATAGAGGGAGAGACAGCATGTTATCACCTGATAGAGGGAGAGACAGCATGTTATCACCACCTGATAGAGGGAGAGACAGCATGTTATCACCACCTGATAGAGGGAGAGACAGCATGTTATCACCACCTGATAGAGGGAGAGACAGCATGTTGTTACCACCTGATAGAGGGAGAGACAGCATGTTACCACCACCTGATAGAGGGAGAGACAGCATGTTGTCACCTGATAGAGGGAGAGACAGCATGTTATCACCACCTGATAGAGGGAGAGACAGCATGTTGTCACCTGATAGAGGGAGAGACAGCATGTTGTCACCTGATAGAGGGAGAGACAGCATGTTATCACCACCTGATAGAGGGAGAGACAGCATGTTGTTACCACCTGATAGAGGGAGAGACAGCATGTTGTCACCTGATAGAGGGAGAGACAGCATGTTGTTACCACCTGATAGAGGGAGAGACAGCATGTTATCACCACCTGATAGAGGGAGAGACAGCATGTTGTCACCACCTGATAGAGGGAGAGACAGCATGTTGTCACCACCTGATAGAGGGAGAGACAGCATGTTATCACCTGATAGAGGGAGAGACAGCATGTTGTCACCACCTGATAGAGGGAGAGACAGCATGTTATCACCTGATAGAGGGAGAGACAGCATGTTGTTACCACCTGATAGAGGGAGAGACAGCATGTTATCACCACCTGATAGAGGGAGAGACAGCATGTTGTCACCACCTGATAGAGGGAGAGACAGCATGTTATCACCTGATAGAGGGAGAGACAGCATGTTGTTATCACCTGATAGAGGGAGAGACAGCATGTTGTCACCTGATAGAGGGAGAGACAGCATGTTATCACCACCTGATAGAGGGAGAGACAGCATGTTGTCACCACCTGATAGAGGGAGAGACAGCATGTTGTTACCACCTGATAGAGGGAGAGACAGCATGTTATCACCTGATAGAGGGAGAGACAGCATGTTATCACCACCTGATAGAGGGAGAGACAGCATGTTATCACCACCTGATAGAGGGAGAGACAGCATGTTGTCACCACCTGATAGAGGGAGAGACAGCATGTTGTCACCTGATAGAGGGAGAGACAGCATGTTGTCACCACCTGATAGAGGGAGAGACAGCATGTTACCACCTGATAGAGGGAGAGACAGCATGTTGTCACCACCTGATAGAGGGAGAGACAGCATGTTGTTACCACCTGATAGAGGGAGAGACAGCATGTTATCACCACCTGATAGAGGGAGAGACAGCATGTTGTTACCACCTGATAGAGGGAGAGACAGCATGTTATCACCACCACCTGATAGAGGGAGAGACAGCATGTTATCACCACCTGATAGAGGGAGAGACAGCATGTTGTTACCACCTGATAGAGGGAGAGACAGCATGTTGTCACCACCTGATAGAGGGAGAGACAGCATGTTGTTACCACCACCTGATAGAGGGAGAGACAGCATGTTGTCACCACCTGATAGAGGGAGAGACAGCATGTTATCACCACCTGATAGAGGGAGAGACAGCATGTTATCACCACCTGATAGAGGGAGAGACAGCATGTTGTTACCACCTGATAGAGGGAGAGACAGCATGTTGTTACCACCTGATAGAGGGAGAGACAGCATGTTGTCACCTGATAGAGGGAGAGACAGCATGTTGTCACCACCTGATAGAGGGAGAGACAGCATGTTGTCACCACCTGATAGAGGGAGAGACAGCATGTTGTCACCACCTGATAGAGGGAGAGACAGCATGTTGTCACCTGATAGAGGGAGAGACAGCATGTTGTCACCTGATAGAGGGAGAGACAGCATGTTGTCACCACCTGATAGAGGGAGAGACAGCATGTTATCACCACCTGATAGAGGGAGAGACAGCATGTTGTTACCTGATAGAGGGAGAGACAGCATGTTATCACCTGATAGAGGGAGAGACAGCATGTTATCACCACCTGATAGAGGGAGAGACAGCATGTTATCACCACCTGATAGAGGGAGAGACAGCATGTTGTTACCACCTGATAGAGGGAGAGACAGCATGTTACCACCACCTGATAGAGGGAGAGACAGCATGTTGTCACCTGATAGAGGGAGAGACAGCATGTTATCACCACCTGATAGAGGGAGAGACAGCATGTTGTCACCTGATAGAGGGAGAGACAGCATGTTGTCACCACCTGATAGAGGGAGAGACAGCATGTTGTTACCACCTGATAGAGGGAGAGACAGCATGTTGTCACCACCTGATAGAGGGAGAGACAGCATGTTGTCACCACCTGATAGAGGGAGAGACAGCATGTTATCACCACCTGATAGAGGGAGAGACAGCATGTTGTTACCACCTGATAGAGGGAGAGACAGCATGTTATCACCTGATAGAGGGAGAGACAGCATGTTATCACCACCTGATAGAGGGAGAGACAGCATGTTGTTACCACCTGATAGAGGGAGAGACAGCATGTTATCACCACCTGATAGAGGGAGAGACAGCATGTTGTCACCACCTGATAGAGGGAGAGACAGCATGTTGTCACCACCTGATAGAGGGAGAGACAGCATGTTATCACCACCTGATAGAGGGAGAGACAGCATGTTATCACCACCTGATAGAGGGAGAGACAGCATGTTGTTACCACCTGATAGAGGGAGAGACAGCATGTTGTTACCACCTGATAGAGGGAGAGACAGCATGTTGTCACCACCTGATAGAGGGAGAGACAGCATGTTATCACCACCTGATAGAGGGAGAGACAGCATGTTATCACCTGATAGAGGGAGAGACAGCATGTTATCACCTGATAGAGGGAGAGACAGCATGTTATCACCACCTGATAGAGGGAGAGACAGCATGTTGTTACCACCTGATAGAGGGAGAGACAGCATGTTGTCACCACCTGATAGAGGGAGAGACAGCATGTTGTTACCACCTGATAGAGGGAGAGACAGCATGTTATCACCTGATAGAGGGAGAGACAGCATGTTGTCACCACCTGATAGAGGGAGAGACAGCATGTTGTCACCACCTGATAGAGGGAGAGACAGCATGTTATCACCACCTGATAGAGGGAGAGACAGCATGTTATCACCACCTGATAGAGGGAGAGACAGCATGTTATCACCACCTGATAGAGGGAGAGACAGCATGTTGTCACCACCTGATAGAGGGAGAGACAGCATGTTGTTACCACCTGATAGAGGGAGAGACAGCATGTTGTTACCACCTGATAGAGGGAGAGACAGCATGTTGTTACCACCTGATAGAGGGAGAGACAGCATGTTATCACCACCTGATAGAGGGAGAGACAGCATGTTGTCACCTGATAGAGGGAGAGACAGCATGTTGTTACCACCTGATAGAGGGAGAGACAGCATGTTGTTACCACCTGATAGAGGGAGAGACAGCATGTTGTTACCACCTGATAGAGGGAGAGACAGCATGTTATCACCTGATAGAGGGAGAGACAGCATGTTATCACCTGATAGAGGGAGAGACAGCATGTTGTCACCACCTGATAGAGGGAGAGACAGCATGTTATCACCTGATAGAGGGAGAGACAGCATGTTATCACCTGATAGAGGGAGAGACAGCATGTTGTCACCTGATAGAGGGAGAGACAGCATGTTGTCACCACCTGATAGAGGGAGAGACAGCATGTTGTCACCACCTGATAGAGGGAGAGACAGCATGTTATCACCTGATAGAGGGAGAGACAGCATGTTGTCACCACCTGATAGAGGGAGAGACAGCATGTTATCACCTGATAGAGGGAGAGACAGCATGTTATCACCTGATAGAGGGAGAGACAGCATGTTATCACCTGATAGAGGGAGAGACAGCATGTTGTCACCTGATAGAGGGAGAGACAGCATGTTGTCACCACCTGATAGAGGGAGAGACAGCATGTTGTCACCACCTGATAGAGGGAGAGACAGCATGTTATCACCACCTGATAGAGGGAGAGACAGCATGTTACCACCTGATAGAGGGAGAGACAGCATGTTATCACCTGATAGAGGGAGAGACAGCATGTTGTCACCTGATAGAGGGAGAGACAGCATGTTATCACCACCTGATAGAGGGAGAGACAGCATGTTGTCACCTGATAGAGGGAGAGACAGCATGTTGTTACCACCTGATAGAGGGAGAGACAGCATGTTGTCACCTGATAGAGGGAGAGACAGCATGTTATCACCACCTGATAGAGGGAGAGACAGCATGTTATCACCACCTGATAGAGGGAGAGACAGCATGTTATCACCACCTGATAGAGGGAGAGACAGCATGTTATCACCTGATAGAGGGAGAGACAGCATGTTGTCACCACCTGATAGAGGGAGAGACAGCATGTTATCACCACCTGATAGAGGGAGAGACAGCATGTTATCACCACCTGATAGAGGGAGAGACAGCATGTTATCACCTGATAGAGAGAGAGACAGCATGTTGTCACCACCTGATAGAGGGAGAGACAGCATGTTGTCACCACCTGATAGAGGGAGAGACAGCATGTTGTCACCTGATAGAGGGAGAGACAGCATGTTATCACCACCTGATAGAGGGAGAGACAGCATGTTGTCACCTGATAGAGGGAGAGACAGCATGTTGTCACCACCTGATAGAGGGAGAGACAGCATGTTGTCACCACCTGATAGAGGGAGAGACAGCATGTTATCACCACCTGATAGAGGGAGAGACAGCATGTTATCACCACCTGATAGAGGGAGAGACAGCATGTTGTTACCACCTGATAGAGGGAGAGACAGCATGTTATCACCTGATAGAGGGAGAGACAGCATGTTGTCACCACCTGATAGAGGGAGAGACAGCATGTTGTCACCACCTGATAGAGGGAGAGACAGCATGTTATCACCACCTGATAGAGGGAGAGACAGCATGTTGTCACCACCTGATAGAGGGAGAGACAGCATGTTGTTACCACCTGATAGAGGGAGAGACAGCATGTTACCACCTGATAGAGGGAGAGACAGCATGTTGTTACCACCTGATAGAGGGAGAGACAGCATGTTGTCACCTGATAGAGGGAGAGACAGCATGTTATCACCACCTGATAGAGGGAGAGACAGCATGTTATCACCACCTGATAGAGGGAGAGACAGCATGTTACCACCTGATAGAGGGAGAGACAGCATGTTGTCACCACCTGATAGAGGGAGAGACAGCATGTTATCACCACCTGATAGAGGGAGAGACAGCATGTTGTTAATATAGGGATAATGTATTGGACAGCATGTTGTTAATATAGGGATAATGTATTGGACAGCATGTTGTTAATGTTACTATAGGGATAATGTATTGGACAGCATGTTGTTAATATAGGGATAATGTATTGGACAGCATGTTGTTCATGTAGGGATAATGTATTGGACAGCATGTTGTTAATATAGGGATAATGTATTGGACAGCATGTTGTTAATATAGGGATAATGTATTGGACAGCATGTTGTTAATATAGGGATAATGTATTGGACAGCATGTTGTTAATATAGGGATAATGTATTGGACAGCATGTTGTTAATGTTACTATAGGGATAATGTATTGGACAGCATGTTGTTAATATAGGGATAATGTATTGGACAGCATGTTGTTCATGTAGGGATAATGTATTGGACAGCATGCTGTTAATGTTAATATAGGGATAATGTATTGGACAGCATGTTGTTAATATAGGGATAATGTATTGGACAGCATGTTGTTAATGTTACTATAGGGATAATGTATTGGACAGCATGTTGTTCATGTTAATGTAGGGATAATGTATTGGACAGCATGTTGTTAATGTTACTATAGGGATAATGTATTGGACAGCATGTTGTTCATGTTAATGTAGGGATAATGTATTGGACAGCATGTTGTTAATGTAGGGATAATGTATTGGACAGCATGTTGTTCATGTTAATATAGGGATAATGTATTGGACAGCATGTTGTTAATATAGGGATAATGTATTGGACAGCATGTTGTTAATGTTACTATAGGGATAATGTATTGGACAGCATGTTGTTAATATAGGGATAATGTATTGGACAGCATGTTGTTAATGTTACTATAGGGATAATGTATTGGACAGCATGTTGTTAATGTTACTATAGGGATAATGTATTGGACAGCATGTTGTTCATGTTAATGTAGGGATAATGTATTGGACAGCATGTTGTTCATGTTAATATAGGGATAATGTATTGGACAGCATGTTGTTCATGTTAATGTAGGGATAATGTATTGGACAACATGTTGTTAATATAGGGATAATGTATTGGACAGCATGTTGTTAATATAGGGATAATGTATTGGACAGCATGTTGTTAATATAGGGATAATGTATTGGACAGCATGTTGTTAATATAGGGATAATGTATTGGACAGCATGTTGTTAATATAGGGATAATGTATTGGACAACATGTTGTTAATATAGGGATAATGTATTGGACAGCATGTTGTTAATATAGGGATAATGTATTGGACAGCATGTTGTTAATATAGGGATAATGTATTGGACAGCATGTTGTTAATATAGGGATAATGTATTGGACAGCATGTTGTTAATATAGGGATAATGTATTGGACACCATGTTGTTAATATAGGGATAATGTATTGGACAGCATGTTGTTAATATAGGGATAATGTATTGGACAGCATGTTGTTAATATAGGGATAATGTATTGGACAGCATTGGACAGCATGTTGTTAATATAGGGATAATGTATTGGACAGCATGTTGTTAATGTTACTATAGAGATAATGTATTGGACAGCATGTTGTTAATATAGGGATAATGTATTGGACAGCATGTTGTTAATGTTACTATAGAGATAATGTATTGGACAGCATGTTGTTCATGTAGGGATAATGTATTGGACAGCATGTTGTTAATATAGGGATAATGTATTGGACAGCATGTTGTTAATATAGGGATAATGTATTGGACAGCATGTTGTTAATATAGGGATAATGTATTGGACAGCATGTTGTTAATATAGGGATAATGTATTGGACAGCATGTTGTTCATGTTAATATAGGGATAATGTATTGGACAGCATGTTGTTAATATAGGGATAATGTATCGGACAGCATGTTGTTAATATAGGGATAATGTATCGGACACCATGTTGTTAATATAGGGATAATGTATTGGACAGCATGTTGTTAATGTAGGGATAATGTATTGGACAGCATGTTGTTAATGTAGGGATAATGTATTGGACAGCATGTTGATCATGTTAATGTAGGGATAATGTATTGGACAGCATGTTGATCATGTTACTATAGGGATAATGTATTGGACAGCATGTTGTTCATGTTAATGTAGGGATAATGTATTGGACAGCATGTTGATCATGTTACTATAGGGATAATGTATCGGACAGCATGTTGTTAATGTTACTATAGGGATAATGTATTGGACAGCATGTTGTTCATGTTAATGTAGGGATAATGTATTGGACAGCATGTTGTTCATGTAGGGATAATGTATTGGACAGCATGTTGTTCATGTAGGGATAATGTATTGGACAGCATGTTGTTCATGTTAATGTAGGGATAATGTATTGGACAGCATGTTGTTAATATAGGGATAATGTATTGGACAGCATGTTGTTAATGTTACTATAGAGATAATGTATTGGACAGCATGTTGTTCATGTAGGGATAATGTATTGGACAGCATGTTGTTAATATAGGGATAATGTATTGGACAGCATGTTGTTAATATAGGGATAATGTATTGGACAGCATGTTGTTAATATAGGGATAATGTATTGGACAGCATGTTGTTAATATAGGGATAATGTATTGGACAGCATTGGACAGCATGTTGTTAATATAGGGATAATGTATTGGACACCATGTTGTTAATGTTAATGTAGGGATAATGTATTGGACAACATGTTGTTAATATAGGGATAATGTATTGGACAGCATTGGACAGCATGTTGTTAATATAGGGATAATGTATTGGACAGCATGTTGTTAATATAGGGATAATGTATTGGACAGCATGTTGTTAATATAGGGATAATGTATTGGACACCATGTTGTTAATATAGGGATAATGTATTGGACAGCATTGGACAGCATGTTGTTAATATAGGGATAATGTATTGGACACCATGTTGTTAATGTTACTATAGAGATAATGTATTGGACAGCATGTTGTTAATATAGGGATAATGTATTGGACACCATGTTGTTAATGTAGGGATAATGTATTGGACAGCATTGGACAGCATGTTGTTAATATAGGGATAATGTATTGGACAGCATGTTGTTAATATAGGGATAATGTATTGGACAGCATGTTGTTAATATAGGGATAATGTATTGGACAGCATGTTGTTAATATAGGGATAATGTATTGGACAGCATGTTGTTAATATAGGGATAATGTATCGGACACCATGTTGTTCAGTTATCATACCACCATAACCTGACTACTGCGCTGCTGGGGTGTAATACAGCCTATAGATTCAGTCAATCACTTTGCTAATGCAGTTAAAAACGTAATAATGACATGCATGTTTGGTGCCTACAGAACCTATATAACGAAGCATGTGATTGTGGTGGTGACTCAGCGCCACGCTGTAGATCCGTCTGGTTCAGAAACACTACCGTACCTGACCAGCAGAGGGAGTAGTGGTGTAGTATTTTGGTCAGGACGTGGCAGAAGAAGTCTGCATGTGTTGTCTAGTATGTCTGTTTCTGTGTTAGTCTTGTGACTCCTGATCAGGAACAGCTGGGGATCGTTGTTCCTGATTGGGAGTCATATATTTAGCAGTATTTTTGTCACTTGGGGTTTGTGGGTGGTTGTGCTAACACTGCTAGTCTTTTTGTTTGTACGTAGCCTGTCGTGAGTGCCGTGTTTTCTTGTGTATACTTTGCTTTAATTTATTATTATTTACATTAAAAGATGAGTATCCACATTCCGCCTGCAGTTTGGTCCATTCAACATGGCTTCAACATTCAGAAACACTACCGTATCTGTCCAGTAGAGGGAGTAGTAGTGTAGTATTTTGACACTGTAGATCCGTCTGGATCAGAAACACTACCGTATCTGTCCAGTAGAGGGAGTAGTAGACTTTACATTAGCGGGAACGTAGAACTCATGAGCCAATCATCTCCAGCCATGTTTTTAATTCTACATGGAGGCGTGAAGGGGCTGAGGCAGAGCTGGGGGAGAGAGACATTGAACTAGCAACTCTGAGGCTCTCCTGATTGGCGCAGGGGTCTAAAGGCACTGCATCTCTCAGTGCAAGCAGGCGTCACTACAGTCCCTGGTTCGATTCCAGGCTGTAGTAGCACACATCCGGCCGTAGGGCTGCGTACAATTGGTTCAGCGTTGTCCGGGTTTGGCTCGGGGTAGGCCGTCATTGTAAATAAGAATTTGTTCTTTAACTGACTTACCCAGTTAAATAAAGGTTAACATTTTTTTAATTTATTTTACAAGTAAAATACAGAATTAGGACACTACCACGTAAGGTCCAGACCTCTTGACAGAGCGAGGGTAGTGATGTCTTGTAGGCTGATCATGTTTTCATGAAAATATCGGTGTAGTTTAACTCTGCAGCTGTCAGACAGATGGACCCACATGTGTATTTAACAATCATCAGTCTACTCAAATGTTTTTCATATCTGCTGAGTCAGAGTAGAGGTATGGCTCTGGACTGCTTTTCATATCTGCTGAGTCAGAGTAGAGGTATGGCTCTGGACTGCTTTTCATATCTGTTGAGTCAGAGTAGAGGTATGGCTCTGGACTGCTTTTCATATCTGCTGAGTCAGAGTAGAGGTATGGCTCTGGACTGCTTTTCATATCTGTTGAGTCAGAGTAGAGGTATGGCTCTGGACTGCTTTTCATATCTGCTGAGTCAGAGTAGAGGTATGGCTCTGGACTGCTTTTCATATCTGTTGAGTCAGAGTAGAGGTATGGCTCTGGACTGCTTTTCATATCTGCTGAGTCAGAGTAGAGGTATGGCTCTGGACTGCTTTTCATATCTGTTGAGTCAGAGTAGAGGTATGGCTCTGGACTGCTTTTCATATCTGTTGAGTCAGAGTAGAGGTATGGCTCTGGACTGCTTTTCATATCTGTTGAGTCAGAGTAGAGGTATGGCTCTGGACTGCTTTTCATATCTGTTGAGTCAGAGTAGAGGTATGGCTCTGGACTGCTTTTCATATCTGCTGAGTCAGAGTAGAGGTATGGCTCTGGACTGCTTTTCATATCTGTTGAGTCAGAGTAGAGGTATGGCTCTGGACTGCTTTTCATATCTGTTGAGTCAGAGTAGAGGTATGGCTCTGGACTGCTTTTCATATCTGCTGAGTCAGAGTAGAGGTATGGCTCTGGACTGCTTTTCATATCTGTTGAGTCAGAGTAGAGGTATGGCTCTGGACTGCTTTTCATATCTGTTGAGTCAGAGTAGAGGTATGGCTCTGGACTGCTTTTCATATCTGCTGAGTCAGAGTAGAGGTATGGCTCTGGACTGCTTTTCATATCTGTTGAGTCAGAGTAGAGGTATGGCTCTGGACTGCTTTTCATATCTGTTGAGTCAGAGTAGAGGTATGGCTCTGGACTGCTTTTCATATCTGTTGAGTCAGAGTAGAGGTATGGCTCTGGACTGCTTTTCATATCTGTTGAGTCAGAGTAGAGGTATGGCTCTGGACTGCTTTTCATATCTGCTGAGTCAGAGTAGAGGTATGGCTCTGGACTGCTTTTCATATCTGCTGAGTCAGAGTAGAGGTATGGCTCTGGACTGCTTTTCATATCTGTTGAGTCAGAGTAGAGGTATGGTTCTGAGTCACATAATGAGTCTGACAGTGTTGAAATTATGGTCAGTTTTATGTGAATTGAATGTATCCATAAACGCTGGAGTGGATCCATCACAGGTAAAACCAGCCCGTTCTACGACAGCCCTATAGCGTCCTCTTCATTAACAACATGGTTGCCAACAAAACTGTTTTTTTCATTCTCGTGGAGATGGGAAACATTTATATCCGGTCAATTATTCTCACAGTTCAAGGACATGAACCAGCCTTTTAGGTAGGGCCCTGGGGACAGCCTTTGGGTAGGGCCCTGGGGACAGCCTTTGGGTAGGGCCCTGGGGAATCCTTTTGGGTAGGGCCCTGGGGACTCCTGTTGGGTAGGGCCCTGGGGTCTCATTTTGGTTAGGGCCCTGGGGACTCCTGTTGGATAGGGCCCTGGGGACTCCTGTTGGGTAGGGCCCTGGGGACTCCTGTTGGGTAGGGCCCTGGGGACAGCCTTTGGGTAGGGCCCTGGGGACTCCTGTTGGGTAGGGCCCTGGGGACTCCTGTTGGGTAGGGCCCTGGGGACAGCCTGTAGGTAGGGCCTGGGGACAGCCTGGGGACAGCCTGTAGGTAGGGCCCCTGGGGACAGCCTGTAGGTAGGGCCTGGGGACAGCCTTTGGGTAGGGCCCTGGGGACAGCCTGGGTGTAGGTAGGGCCCTGAGGACACCTTTGGGTAGGGCCCTGGGGAATCCTTTTGGTTAGGGCCCTGGGGAATCCTTTTGGGCAGGGCCCTGGGGAATCCTTTTGGGTAGGGCCCTGGGGTCTCCTTTTGGATAGGGCCCTGGGGAATCCTTTTGGGTAGGGCCCTGGGGACTCCTGTTGGGTAGGGCCCTGGGGACAGCCTTTTGGGTAGGGCCCTGGGGTCTCCTTTTGGGTAGGGCCCTGGGGACAGCCTGTAGGTTGGGCCTGGGGACAGCCTGTAGGTAGGGCCCTGGGGACAGCCTGTAGGTAGGGCCCTGGGGACAGCCTGTAGGTAGGGCCTGGGGACAGCCTGTAGGTAGGGCCTGGGGAATCCTTTTGGGTAGGGCCCTGGGGACAGCCTTTTGGGTAGGGCCCTGGGGACAGCCTGTAGGTTGGGCCTGGGGACAGCCTGTAGGTAGGGCCCTGGGGACAGCCTGTAGGTAGGGCCCTGGGGACAGCCTGTAGGTAGGGCCTGGGGACAGCCTTTGGGTAGGGCCCTGGGGACAGCCTGTAGGTTGGGCCTGGGGACAGCCTGTAGGTAGGGCCCTGGGGACTCCTGTTGGGTAGGGCCCTGGGGACTCCTGTTGGGTAGGGCCCTGGGGACAGCCTTTTGGGTAGGGCCCTGGGGAATCCTGTTGGGTTGGGCCTGGGGACAGCCTGTAGGTGGGCCCTGGGGACAGCCTGTAGGTAGGGCCTGGGGACAGCCTTTGGGTAGGGCCCTGGGGACAGCCTGTAGGTTGGGCCTGGGGACAGCCTGTAGGTAGGGCCCTGGGGACTCCTGTTGGGTAGGGCCCTGGGGACAGCCTTTTGGGTAGGGCCCTGAGGTCTCCTTTTGGGTAGGGCCCTGGGGACAGCCTTTTGGGTAGGGCCCTGGGGACAGCCTTTTGGGTAGGGCCCTGGGGAATCCTTTTGGGTAGGGCCCTGGGGACTCCTGTTGGGTAGGGCCCTGGGGACTCCTGTTGGGTAGGGCCCTGGGGACTCCTGTTGGGCAGGGCCCTGGGGAATCCTTTTGGGTAGGGCCCTGGGGACTCCTGTTGGGTAGGGCCCTGGGGACTCCTGTTGGGCAGGGCCCTGGGGAATCCTTTTGGGTAGGGCCCTGGGGAATCCTTTTGGGTAGGGCCCTGGTGGATGGAATTGGAGCAGGGTTCTTCCAAATCCTCATGCCCTTCAGCTTCTCTGATTGGAAGAGACTTGACAGGTGAAATGAATATGGTGAAAGATCATCATTAATCAGATCAGGTCAGATCAGATTAGATCAGATTAGATTAGATCTGATCAGATCAGATTAGATTAGATCAGATTAGATTAGGTCAGATTAGGTCAGATCAGGTCAGATCAGATTAGATTAGATCAGATTAGATTAAATCAGATTAGATCAGATCAGATTAGATTAGATCAGATCAGATCAGTAGTGAAGGAGAAGAAATCATTATTTAGAGATTTGGCAAATATCCAGTGTCCTTCACAGATTAGCCCTAGTCTATTCTGCTGTTAGACAAATATCCAGTGTCCTTCACAGATTAGTCCTAGTCTATTCTGCTGTTAGACAAATATCCAGTGTCCTTCACAGATTAGTCCAGTCTGTTCTGGTGTTTCTAACCTTCTATCTGTATTATCCTAGTGGGCACGTGATCATCACACCGTGTGACCGTCTCCGTTGAGAGAAAAGGTATTGATTATATTATATTCCTCGCTCCTCTCCCCTCCTCTCCTCTCCTCCCTCCCCTCCCCTCCTCCCCTCCCCTCCCCTCCCCTCTCCTCCTCTCCTCTCCTCTCCCCTCCTCTCCTCTCCTCTCCTCCCTCCCCTCCCCTCCCCTCCCCTCCTCTCCTCCTCCATCCTCTCCTCTCCCCTCCCCTCCTTTCTTCTCCTCTCCTCTCCCCTCCCCCTCCTCTCCTCTCCCCTCCTTTCCTCTCCCCTCCCCTCCTTTCCTCTCCCCTCCTCTCCCCTCCCCTCCTCCCCTCTCCCCTCCTCTTCCCTCATCTCCTCTCCTCCCCTCCTCTCCCCTCCACATCCGCGACATTTTGTCTCGTTCCTAAAGCAGTTTCCACTTTCCAGGGATGCCGCAGTTGTCACGAAGAGGAGGCTGTTATTGTAACGGTTGTAACCCCGAACCGAACCGAACGGACATTGATGATTCAGATGAAGAACCGGGGGAGATCCTTCCCGAAGCACAAAATACCCGTTAGATCATTAACGGAATAAATAAGGAGTTAAAAGGATACGGAATGTAAAAATGCGACCGTTATTGCCGTGAGACAGGTACGTGATTGCTGATTATTGTAACAGTTACCCGGGTAGATCTGGCAGAACAGTTGGAGGACAACGTTTTACCTTCTTCGCCATCATGATTATTTCAGACCAAGCTGATAATAATTAGGCCGTTGTTCAATTAGGGATAATCAGAATGGGTTTTTTATCATTTTTGCCTAAACGTTTGTCTTTGTTTACATTGAATGTGTCCATCACAACAACAAAAAAGCATTTTATTTTTATTTCACCTTTATTTAACCAGGTAGGTTAGTTGAGAACAAGTCCTTTATTTAACCAGGTAGGTTAGTTGAGAACAAGTCCTTTATTTAACCAGGTAGGCTAGTTTAGAACAAGTCCTTTATTTAACCAGGTAGGCCAGTTGAGAACAAGTCCTTTATTTAACCAGGTAGGCTAGTTGAGAACAAGTCCTTTATTTAACCAGGTTAGGCTAGTTGAGAACAAGTCCTTTATTTAACCAGGTAGGCTAGTTGAGAACAAGTCCTTTATTTAACCAGGTAGGCTAGTTGAGAACAAGTCCTTTATTTAACCAGGTAGGCTAGTTGAGAACAAGTCCTTTATTTAACCAGGTAGGCTAGTTGAGAACAAGTCCTTTATTTAACCAGGGTAGGCTAGTTGAGAACAAGTCCTTTATTTAACCAGGTAGGCTAGTTGAGAACAAGTTCTCATTTACAATTGCGACCTGGCCAAGATAAAGCAAAGCAGCGCGACACAAACAACAACACAGAGTTACACATGGAGTAAAACAAACATACAGTCAATAATACAGTAGAGAAAGTATATATACAATGTGTGTAAATGAGGTGAGATAAGGGAGGTAAAGGCCATGGTGGCGAAGTAATTACAATATAGCAAATAAACACTGGAGTGATAGATGTGCAGAAGATGAATGTATAAGTAATGAGATGTATTGAGTCAGTGTGCGGTCCGTCTGAGCCAGGGCCGTCTGAACCAGGACCGTCTGAGCCAGGACCGTGTGAGATGTATTGAGTCAGTGTTCGGTCCGTCTGAGCCAGGACCGTGTGAGATGTATTGAGCCAGTGTTCGGTCCGTCTGAGCCAGGACCGTGTGAGATGTATTGAGTCAGTGTTCGGTCCGTCTGAGCCAGGACCGTCTGAGCCAGGACCGTGTGAGATGTATTGAGCCAGTGTTCGGTCCGTCTGAGCCAGGACCGTGTGAGCCAGGACCGTCTGAGCCAGGACCGTCTGAGCCAGGACCGTGTGAGATGTATTGAGCCAGTGTTCGGTCCGTCTGAGCCAGGACCGTCTGAGCCAGGACCGTCTGAACCAGGACCGTCTGAACCAGGACCGTCTGAGCCAGGACCGTGTGAGATGTATTGAGTCAGTGTTCGGTCCGTCTGAGCCAGGACCGTGTGAGCCAGGACCGTGTGAGCCAGGACCAGGACCATGTGAGATGTATTGAGCCAGTGTTCGGTCCGTCTGAACCAGGACCGTTTGAGCCAGGACCGTCTGAGCCAGGACCGTCTGAGCCAGGACCGTGTGAGATGTATTGAGTCAGTGTTCGGTCCGTCTGAGCCAGGACCGTCTGAGCCAGGACCGTGTGAGATGTATTGAGCCAGTGTTCGGTCCGTCTGAGCCAGGACCGTGTGAGATGTATTGAGCCAGTGTTCGGTCCGTCTGAACCAGGACCGTTTGAGCCAGGACCGTCTGAGCCAGGACCGTGTGAGCCAGGACCGTCTGAGCCAGGACCGTGTGAGATGTATTGAGCCAGTGTTCGGTCCGTCTGAACCAGGACCGTTTGAGCCAGGACCGTCTGAGCCAGGACCGTGTGAGATGTATTGAGCCAGTGTTCGGTCCGTCTGAACCAGGACCGTTTGAGCCAGGACCGTCTGAGCCAGGACCGTCTGAGCCAGGACCGTCTGAGCCAGGACCGTCTGAGCCAGGACCGTGTGAGATGTAATATCATAGATGTTATTCAAATTCAACGATCATCAATAATAACAAAAATCTGTGAAATAGATGAGCTGTAGCTTTAGTCTCCAGTCGCACAACATTCCCACAACATTCCCACAACATTCGCACAACATTCCCACAACATTCCCACAACATTCGCACAACATTCGCACAACGTTCCCACAACATTCCCACAACGTTCGCACTACATTCGCACAACATTCCCACAACATTCCCACAACATTCCCACAACATTCGCACAACATTCCCACAACGTTCCCACAACATTCCCACAACATTCCCACAACATTCCCACAACATTCCCACAACATTCGCACAACATTCCCACAACATTCCCACAACGTTCGCACTACATTCCCACAACGTTCGCACAACGTTCGCACAACATTCCCACAACATTCCCACAACATTCCCACAACGTTCGCACTACATTCCCACAACGTTCGCACTACATTCCCACAACGTTCCCACAACATTCCCACAACATTCCCACAACATTCCCACAACGTTCCCACAACATTCCCACAACGTTCCCACAACGTTCCCACAACATTCCCACAACATTCCCACAACGTTCCCACAACATTCCCACAACGTTCCCACAACGTTCGCACAACGTTCCCACAACATTCCCACAACGTTCCCACAACATTCCCACAACATTCCCACAACATTCCCACAACGTTCCCACAACGTTCGCACTACAGCGCACACAGGTGTCTTGTCTGGTTGTTTGTAAAGGGCTTTGCTGCATCTTCTCTTTGTCATGTAATTGTCCTGTAAGTCTATGGTTTTTGCCAGGCTGTATGTTGATAAGCTATTATTTCTGAAAGCTGAATCTCATGAGACCTGTTATCCTGCCAGGGAACAGCAGAACTCACGTAGGCCAGATGAACAATACATTTCAATCCACCTGCTGCTAATGGTGCTGTTGGTGGCATGAGGTAGATCAGTCCGTCTACCTGCTTTTAATGGTGCTGTTTGTGGCATGAGGTAGATCAGTCCATCTACCTGCTGCTAATGGTGGCATGAGGTAGATCAGACCCTCTACCTGCTATTAATGGTGGCATGAGGTAGATCAGTCCATCTACCTGCTGTTAATGGTGCTGTTAATGGTGGCATGAGGTAGATCAGTCCATCTACCTGCTGTTAATGGTGCTGTTGGTGGCATGAGGTAGATCAGACCATCTACCTGCTATTAATGGTGGCATGAGGTAGATCAGTCCATCTACCTGCTGTTAATGGTGGCATTAGGTAGATCAGTCCATTTACCTGCTGTTAATGGTGGCATGAGGTAGATCAGTCCATCTACCTGCTGCTAATGGTGGCATGAGGTAGATCAGTCCATCTACCTGCTGCTAATGGTGGCATGAGGTAGATCAGTCCATCTACCTGCTGCTAATGGTGGCATGAGGTAGATCAGTCCATCTACCTGCTGCTAATGGTGGCATGAGGTAGATCAGTCCATCTACCTGCTGCTAATGGTGGCATGAGGTAGATCAGTCCATCTACCTGCTTCTAATGGTGGCATGAGGTAGATCAGTCCATCTACCTGCTGTTAATGGTGGCATGAGGTAGATCAGTCCATCTACCTGCTGCTAATGGTGGCATGAGGTAGATCAGTCCATCTACCTGCTGTTAATGGTGGCATGAGGTAGATCAGTCCATCTAATAATCCTACTCTGTCTCTGATAGGCTTATCAAAATAAGTAGGTGTGACGTGAGCTCATCTCACCGCTTCAGGAGAATATGTAAAGCCAGATCGAGGGTGACGAGTCTCTGATATGTCCCTCGTTGTTTTAGTAATATTCATGTAATCTCTAACCTACAAAGAGAGGCTTTTCCCCCTAGCTGTGTTCTCGCTCCATTTCCTGTCATGACACCGAGAGAGAGGCTTTTCCCCCTAGCTGTGTTCTCGCTCCATTTCCTGTCATGACACCGAGAGAGAGGCTTTTCCCCTTAGCTGTGTTCTCGCTCCATTTCCTGTCATGACACCGAGAGAGAGGCTTATCCCCCTAGCTGTGTTCTCGCTCCATTTCCTGTCATGACACCAGAGAGAGGCTTTTCCCCCCTAGCTGTGTTCTCGCTCCATTTCCTGTCATGACACCGAGAGAGAGGCTTTTCCCCTAGCTGTGTTCTCGCTCCATTTCCTGTCATGACACCGAGAGAGAGGCTTTTCCCCCTAGCTGTGTTCTCGCTCCATTTCCTGTCATGACACCGAGAGAGAGGCTTTTCCCCTAGCTGTGTTCTCGCTCCATTTCCTGTCATGACACCGAGAGAGAGGCTTTTCTCCATAGCTGTGTTCTCGCTCCATTTCCTGTCATGACACCGAGAGAGAGGCTTTTCCCCCTAGCTGTGTTCTCGCTCCATTTCCTGTCATGACACCGAGAGAGAGGCTTTTCCCCCTAGCTGTGTTCTCGCTCCATTTCCTGTCATGACACCGAGAGAGGCTTTTCCCCCTAGCTGTGTTCTCGCTCCATTTCCTGTCATGACACTGAGAGAGAGGCTTTTCCCCTTAGCTGTGTTCTCGCTCCATTTCCTGTCATGACACCGAGAGAGAGGCTTTTCCCCCTAGCTGTGTTCTCGCTCCATTTCCTGTCATGACACCGAGAGAGAGGCTTTTCCCCCTAGCTGTGTTCTCGCTCCATTTCCTGTCATGACACCGAGAGAGAGGCTTTTCCCCCTAGCTGTGTTCTCGCTCCATTTCCTGTCATGACACTGAGAGAGAGGCTTTTCTCCATGGTGTTGTGGTGTTGACACTGGGCTGTCACGGTGTTGTGGTGTTGTGGTGTCGTGTTGTCATGGTGTTGTTGTGGTGTTGACACTGCTGTGTTGTGGTGTTGTGGTATCGTGTTGTCATGGTGTTGTGGTGTTGTGGTATCGTGTTGTCATGGTGGTGTTGTGGTGTCGTGGTGGTGTGGTGTTGTGGTGTTGTGGTATCGTGGTGTCGTGGTGGTGTGGTGTTGTGGTGTTGTGGTATCGTGTTGTCATGGTGTTGTGGTGTTGTGGTGTTGTGGCGTTGTGGTGTTGTGGTATCGTGTTGTCATGGTGTTGTGGTGTCGTGGTGGTGTGGTGTCATGGTGTTGTGGTGTTGTGGTGTTGTGGTATCGTGTTGTCATGGTGTTGTGGTGTTGTGGTGTCGTGGTGGTGTGGTGTTGTGGCGTTGTGGTATCGTGTTGTTGTGGTGTCGTGGTGTTGTGGTGTTGGTACGGTGTCGTGTTGTCATGGTGTTGTGGTGTTGTGGTGTCGTGGTGGTGTGGTGTTGGTACGGTGTCGTGTTGTCGCGGTGTTCCTCTCTCTCCAGCCCAGAAACACTGTAAACTGTATATCTTTCAGCAGCAGCAGCAGCTGGCTGGTTGAGGTTCAGGCTTCTCTCCCATCAGGCTGTGCTGTATGGATGTCAGGGCTGAATCAGGCGATGGTTGCCAAGGGAATCGAGGGTATGGAGGTAGAGAGAGGAGAGCCACTAGAGTAAACATGAGATGTGAGATAAGCTGCTACTGCTGCTGTCCCCTGGGCTGGGTATAACCTACCCCAACCTGTCCCCTGGGTCTGGGTATAACCTACCTCAACCTGTCCCCTGGGTCTGGGCTGGGTATAAACCTACCTCAACCTGTCCCCTGGGTCTGGATATAACCTACCTCAACCTGTCCCCTGGGTCTGGGCTGGCTATAACCTACCTCAACCTGTCCCCTGGGTCTGGGCTGGATATAACCTACCTCAACCTGTCCCCTGGGTCTGGGCTGGGTATAACCTACCTCAACCTGTCCCCTCGGCTGGATATAACCTACCTCAACCTGTCCCCTGGGTCTGGGCTGGATATAACCTACCTCAACCTGTCCCCTGGGTCTGGGCTGGGTAAACCTACCTCAACCTGTCCCTTGGGCTGGATATAACTTACCTCAACCTGTCCCCTGGGCCTGGGTATAACCTACCTCAACCTGTCCCCTGGGTCTGGCTATAACCTACCTCAACCTGTCCCCTGGGTCTGGGCTGGCTATAACCTACCTCAACCTGTCCCCTGGGTCTGGGCTGGATATAACCTACCTCAACCTGTCCCCTGGGCTGGGTATAACCTACCTCAACCTGTCCCCTGGGTCTGGGCTGGGTATCACCTACCTCAACCTGTCCCTTGTGCTGGGTATAACCTACCTCAACCTGTCCCCTGGGCTGGATATAACTTACCTCAACCTGTCCCCTGGGCCTGGGTATAACCTACCTCAACCTGTCCCCTGGGTCTGGCTATAACCTACCTCAACCTGTCCCCTGGGTCTGGCTATAACCTACCTCAACCTGTCCCCTGGGTCTGGGCTGGCTATAACCTACCTCAACCTGTCCCCTGGGTCTGAGCTGGATATAACCTACCTCAACCTGTCCCCTGGGCTGGGTATAACCTACCTCAACCTGTCCCCTGGGTCTGGGCTGGATATAACCTACCTCAACCTGTCCCCTGGGTCTGGGTATAACCTACCTCAACCTGTCCCCTGTGTCTGGGCTGGGTATAACCTACCTCAACCCGACCCCTGGGTCTGGGCTGGATATAACCTACCTCAACATGTCCCCTGGGTCTGGGTATAACCTACCTCAACATGTCCCCTGGGTCTGGGCTGGATATAACCTACCTCAACCTGTCCCCTGGGTCTGGGCTGGATATAACCTACCTCAACCTGTCCCCTGGGTCTGGGCTGGATATAACCTACCTCAACCTGTCCCCTGGGTCTGGATATAACCTACCTCAACCTGTCCCCTGGGTCTGGGTATAACCTACCTCAACCTGTCCCCTGTCCCCTGGGCTGGATATAACCTACCTCAACCTGTCCCCTGGGTCTGGATATAACCTACCTCAACCTGTCCCCTGGGTCTGGGTAAAACCTACCTCAACATGTCCCCTGGGCTGGATATAACCTACCTCAACCTGTCCCCTGGGTCTGGGCTAGATATAACCTACCCCAACCTGTCCCCTGGGTCTGGATATAACCTACCTCAACCTGTCCCCTGGGCTGGATATAACCTACCTCAACCTGTCCCCTGGGTCTGGATATAACCTACCTCAACCTGTCCCCTGGGTCTGGGTAAAACCTACCTCAACCTGTCCCCTGGGCTGGATATAACCTACCTCAACCTGTCCCCTGGGTCTGGGCTAGATATAACCTACCTCAACCTGTCCCCTGGGCTGGATATAACCTACCTCAACCTGTCCCCTGGGTCTGGGTATAACCTACCTCAACCTGTCCCCTGGGTCTGGGCTGGATATAACCTACCTCAACCTGTCCCCTGGGTCTGGGCTGGATATAACCTACCTCAACCTGTCCCCTGGGTCTGGATATAACCTACCTCAACCTGTCCCCTGGGTCTGGGCTGGATATAACCTACCTCAACCTGTCCCCTGGGTCTGGGTCTGGGCTGGATATAACCTACCTCAACCTGTCCCCTGGGTCTGGATATAACCTACCTCAACCTGTCCCCTGGGTCTGGGTATAACCTACCTCAACCTGTCCCCTGTCCCCTGGGCTGGATATAACCTACCTCAACCTGTCCCCTGGGTCTGGATATAACCTACCTCAACCTGTCCCCTGGGTCTGGGTAAAACCTACCTCAACATGTCCCCTGGGCTGGATATAACCTACCTCAACCTGTCCCCTGGGTCTGGGCTAGATATAACCTACCCCAACCTGTCCCCTGGGTCTGGATATAACCTACCTCAACCTGTCCCCTGGGCTGGATATAACCTACCTCAACCTGTCCCCTGGGTCTGGATATAACCTACCTCAACCTGTCCCCTGGGTCTGGGTAAAACCTACCTCAACCTGTCCCCTGGGCTGGATATAACCTACCTCAACCTGTCCCCTGGGTCTGGGCTAGATATAACCTACCTCAACCTGTCCCCTGGGCTGGATATAACCTACCTCAACCTGTCCCCTGGGTCTGGGTATAACCTACCTCAACCTGTCCCCTGGGTCTGGGCTGGATATAACCTACCTCAACCTGTCCCCTGGGTCTGGATATAACCTACCTCAACCTGTCCCCTGGGTCTGGGCTGGATATAACCTACCTCAACCTGTCCCCTGGGTCTGGATATAACCTACCTCAACCTGTCCCCTGGGTCTGGGCTGGATATAACCTACCTCAACCTGTCCCCTGGGTCTGGATATAACCTACCTCAACCTGTCCCCTGGGTCTGGGCTGGATATAACCTACCTCAACCTGTCCCCTGGGTCTGGATATAACCTACCTCAACCTGTCCCCTGGGTCTGGGCTGGATATAACCTACCTCGACCTTTCACAACCACATCCTGTCCCCATGTATGGACTATACCTCAGAGTACCTCAGCCTCCACCCATAATCCCCCTCTCCTAGAGTACCTCAGCCTCCACCCATAATCCCCTCTCCTAGAGTACCTCAGCCTCCACCCATAATCCCCTCTCCTAGAGTACCTCAGCCTCCACCCATAATCCCCCCTCTCCTAGAGTACCTCAGCCTCCACCCATAATCCCCCCTCTCCTAGAGTTCCTCAGCCTCCACCCATAATCCCCTCCCCTAGAGTACCTCAGCCTCCACCCATAATCCCCTCTCCTAGAGTTCCTCAGCCTCCACCCATAATCCCCCTCTCCTAGAGTACCTCAGCCTCCACCCATAATCCCCCTCTCCTAGAGTACCTCAGCCTCCACCCATAATCCCCTCCGCTAGAGTACCTCAGCCTCCACCCATAATCCCCTCTCCTAGAGTACCTCAGCCTCCATACATAATCCCCTCTCCTAGAGTACCCCAGCCTCCACCCATAATCCCCCTCTCCTAGAGTTCCTCAGCCTCCACCCATAATCCCCCTCTCCTAGAGTACCTTAGCCTCCACCCACCACCCATAATCCCCCTCTCCTAGAGTACCTCAGCCTCCACCCATAATCCCCTCCGCTAGAGTACCTCAGCCTCCACCCATAATCCCCCTCTCCTAGAGTACCTCAGCCTCCACCCATAATCCCCCCTCTCCTAGAGTACCTCAGCCTCCACCCATAATCCCCCTCTCCTAGAGTACCTCAGCCTCCACCCATAATCCCCCTCTCCTAGAGTACCTCAGCCTCCACCCATAATCCCCCTCTCCTAGAGTACCTCAGCCTCCACCCATAATCCCCTCTCCTAGAGTACCTCAGCCTCCACCCATAATCCCCCCTCTCCTAGAGTACCTCAGCCTCCACCCATAATCCCCCTCTCCTAGAGTACCTCAGCCTCCACCCATAATCCCCCCTCTCCTAGAGTACCTCAGCCTCCACCCATAATCCCCCCTCTCCTAGAGTACCCCAGCCTCCACCCATAATCCCCCTCTCCTAGAGTACCTCAGCCTCCACCCATAATCCCCCTCTCCTAGAGTACCTCAGCCTCCACCCATAATCCCCCCTCTCCTAGAGTACCTCAGCCTCCACCCATAATCCCCCCTCTCCTAGAGTACCTCAGCCTCCACCCATAATCCCCCTCTCCTAGAGTACCCCAGCCTCCACCCATAATCCCCCTCTCCTAGAGTACCTCAGCCTCCACCCATAATCCCCTCCCCTAGAGTACCTCAGCCTCCACCCATAATCCCCTCTCCTAGAGTTCCTCAGCCTCCACCCATAATCCCCCTCTCCTAGAGTACCTCAGCCTCCACCCATAATCCCCCTCTCCTAGAGTTCCTCAGCCTCCACCCATAATCCCCTCTCCTAGAGTACCTCAGCCTCCACACATAATCCCCTCTCCTAGAGTACCCCAGCCTCCACCCATAATCCGCCTCTCCTAGAGTTCCTCAGCCTCCACCCATAATCCCCCTCTCCTAGAGTACCTCAGCCTCCACCCACCACCCATAATCCCCTCTCCTAGAGTACCTCAGCCTCCACCCATAATCCCCCTCCCCTAGAGTACCTCAGCCTCCACCCATAATCCCCCCACTCCTAGAGTACCTCAGCCTCCACCCATAATCCCCCTCTCCTAGAGTACCTCAGCCTCCACCCATAATCCCCCTCTCCTAGAGTACCTCAGCCTCCACCCATAATCCCCCTCTCCTAGAGTACCTCAGCCTCCACCCATAATCCCCCTCTCCTAGAGTACCTCAGCCTCCACCCATAATCCCCCCTCTCCTAGAGTACCTCAGCATCCACCCATAATCCCCCCTCTCCTAGAGTACCTCAGCCTCCACCCATAATCCCCCTCTCCTAGAGTACCCCAGCCTCCACCCATAATCCCCCTCTCCTAGAGTACCCCAGCCTCCACCCATAATCCCCCTCTCCTAGAGTACCTCAGCCTCCACCCATAATCCCCCTCTCCTAGAGTACCTCAGCCTCCACCCATAATCCCCCTCTCCTAGAGTACCTCAGCAGAACCTTAATGATTATCCCCAGAGAGACTCAGGACCCCACAGACTCCTGCTTATTGGCTCTGTGTGCCCTGCTGTCCCCTGGTGTGGTTGCGCTCAGCTTTGTCCCTCGGAGCGACTAATGAATAGGTTTGTCTCTTCAGCCGTTACTGATCCTCAGGGCAGGTTGATGTTCTACTGAGACTATATAAACCCTTAACAGGAAGTAGTTGATGTTCTACTGAGACTATATAAACCATTAACAGGAAGTAGTTGATGTTCTACTGAGACTATATAAACCATTAACAGGAAGTAGTTGATGTTCTACTGAGACTATATAAACCATTAACAGGAAGTTGTTGATATTCTACTGAGACTATATAAACAATTAACAGGAAGTAGTTGATGTTCTACTGAGACTATATAAACCATTAACAGGAAGTAGTTGATGTTCTACTGAGACTATATAAACCATTAACAGGAAGTAGTTGATGTTCTACTGAGACTATATAAACCATTAACAGGAAGTAGTTGATATTCTATTGAGACTATATAAACCCTTAACAGGAAGTAGTTGATGTTCTACTGAGACTATATAAACCATTAACAGGAAGTAGTGGATATTCTACTGAGACTATATAAACCCTTAACAGGAAGTAGTTGATATTCTACTGAGACTATATAAACCATTAACAGGAAGTAGTGGATATTCTACTGAGACTATATAAACCCTTAACAGGAAGTAGTTGATATTCTATTGAGACTATATAAACCATTAACAGGAAGTAGTTGATGTTCTACTGAGACTATATAAACCATTAACAGGAAGTAGTTGATATTCTACTGAGACTATATAAACCATTAACAGGAAGTAGTTGATGTTCTACTGAGACTATATAAACCATTAACAGGAAGTAGTTGATATTCTATTGAGACTATATAAACCATTAACAGGAAGTAGTTGATGTTCTACTGAGACTATATAAACCATTAACAGGAAGTAGTTGATGTTCTACTGAGACTATATAAACCATTAACAGGAAGTAGTTGATGTTCTACTGAGACTATATAAACCATTAACAGGAAGTAGTGGATATTCTACTGAGACTATATAAACCCTTAACAGGAAGTAGTTGATATTCTATTGAGACTATATAAACCATTAACAGGAAGTAGTTGATATTCTACTGAGACTATATAAACCATTGACAGGAAGTAGTTGATGTTCTACTGAGACTATATAAACCATTAACAGGAAGTAGTTGAAGTTCTAGTGAGACTATATAAACCATTAACAGGAAGTAGTTGATATTCTACTGAGACTATATAAACCATTAACAGGAAGTAGTTGATATTCTACTGAGACTATATAAACCCTTAACAGGAAGTAGTTGATGTTCTACTGATGTATTATACAGAGGTAGAGATGTATTAGAATACAGACATCTCATCAACACAGCCCCTCTTTGTCAGGGAACAAAGAGAGAGACGTTAGAGCCCAAAGGACACTGAGTGGGTGACCTCGAGCCTCTCACCGTGAGATATAGAGTCTTCTGCTTGTTTGGCCACTGAGTGCCAGAGCCCCTCATAGGGCCCAGGGACACAGAGAGCCAGAGCCCCTCATAGGGCCCAGGGACACAGAGAGCCAGAGCCCCTCATAGGGCCCAGGGCCACAGAGAGCCAGAGCCCCTCATAGGGCCCAGGGACACAGAGAGCCAGAGCCCCTCATAGGGCCCAGGGACACAGAGAGCCAGAGCCCCTCATAGGGCCCAGGGACACAGAGAGCCAGAGCCCCTCATAGGGCCCAGGGCCACAGAGAGCCAGAGCCCCTCATAGGGCCCAGGGACACAGAGAGCCAGAGCCCCTCATAGGGCCCATGGACACAGAGAGCCAGAGCCCCTCATAGGGCCCAGGGACACAGAGAGCCAGAGCCCCTCATAGGGCCCAGGGACACAGAGAGCCAGAGCCCCTCATAGGGCCCAGGGACACAGAGAGCCAGAGCCCCTCATAGGGCCCAGGGACACAGAGAGCCAGAGCCCCTCATAGGGCCCAGGGACACAGAGAGCCAGAGCCCCTCATAGGGCCCAGGGACCCAGAGAGCCAGAGCCCCTCATAGGGCCCAGGGACACAGAGAGCCAGAGCCCCTCATAGGGCCCAGGGACACAGAGAGCCAGAGCCCCTCATAGGGCCCAGGGGCACAGAGAGCCAGAGCCCCTCATAGGGCCCAGGGGACACAGAGAGCCAGAGCCCCTCATAGGGCCCAGGGACACAGAGAGCCAGAGCCCCTCATAGGGCCCAGGGACACAGAGAGCCAGAGCCCCTCATAGGGCCCAGGGCCACAGAGAGCCAGAGCCCCTCATAGGGCCCAGGGACCCAGAGAGCCAGAGCCCCTCATAGGGCCCAGGGACACAGAGAGCCAGAGCCCCTCATAGGGCCCAGGGACACAGAGAGCGAGAGCCCCTCTTAGGGCCCAGGGACACAGAGAGCCAGAGCCCCTCATAGGGCCCAGGGACACATAGTGCCAGAGCCCCTCATAGGGCCCAGGGACACAGAGCCCCTCATAGGGCCCAGGGACACAGAGAGCCAGAGCCCCTCATAGGGCCCATGGACACAGAGAGCCAGAGCCCCTCATAGGGCCCAGGGACACAGAGAGCCAGAGCCCCTCATAGGGCCCAGGGACACAGAGAGCCAGAGCCCCTCATAGGGCCCAGGGACACAGAGAGCCAGAGCCCCTCATAGGGCCCAGGGACACAGAGAGCCAGAGCCCCTCATAGGGCCCAGGGGCACAGAGAGCCAGAGCCCCTCATAGGGCCCAGGGACACAGAGAGCCAGAGCCCCTCATAGGGCCCAGGGACACAGAGAGCCAGAGCCCCTCATAGGGCCCAGGGCCACAGAGAGCCAGAGCCCCTCATAGGGCCCAGGGACCCAGAGAGCCAGAGCCCCTCATAGGGCCCAGGGACACAGAGAGCCAGAGCCCCTCATAGGGCCCAGGGACACAGAGAGCGAGAGCCCCTCTTAGGGCCCAGGGACACAGAGAGCCAGAGCCCCTCATAGGGCCCAGGGACACAGAGAGCCAGAGCCCCTCATAGGGCCCAGGGACACTGAGTGCCAGAGCCCCTCATAGGGCCCATGGACACAGAGAGCCAGAGCCCCTCATAGGGCCCAGGGACACAGAGAGCCAGAGCCCCTCATAGGGCCCAGGGACACAGAGAGCCAGAGCCCCTCATAGGGCCCAGGGACAGCTGTCCTTCCAGAGGCCTTGTCTATAATGACTATGTTCCCCATCACCATTATGCAATATGGGGAGCTGGCCTGGCTGATTCAGTTTCCTCTGGGTACAAACACATGTTGATCTTTCCAAGGACACATATATATATATACACACACACACACAGACACACAGACACACACACACACACACACAGACACACAGACACACACACACACACACACAGACACACACACACACACACACAGACACACACAGACACACACACAGACACACACAGACACACACACACACACACACATATATACACACACACACAGACACACACAGACACACACATATATACACACACACACACACATATACAGACAGACAGACAGACAGACAGACAGACAGACAGACAGACAGACAGACAGACAGACAGACAGACAGACAGACAGACAGACAGACAGGTTAGAATAGGACTGATCTCTCCTCAGGTTAGAATAGGACTGATCTCTCCTCAGGACTGATCTCTCCTCAGGACTGATCTCTCCTCAGGTCTGATCTATCCTCAGGACTGATCTCTCCTCAGGACTGATCTCTCCTCAGGACTGATCTCTCCTCAGGACTGATCTCTCCTCAGGTTAGAATAGGACTGATCTCTCCTCAGGACTGATCTCTCCTCAGGACTGATCTCTCCTCAGGTTAGAATAGGACTGATCTCTCCTCAGGACTGATCTCTCCTCAGGACTGATCTCTCCTCAGGACTGATCTCTCCTCAGGTTAGAATAGGACTGATCTCTCCTCAGGACTGATCTCTCCTCAGGTCTGATCTATCCTCAGGACTGATCTCTCCTCAGGACTGATCTCTCCTCAGGACTGATCTCTCCTCAGGACTGATCTCTCCTCAGGTTAGAATAGGACTGATCTCTCCTCAGGACTGATCTCTCCTCAGGACTGATCTCTCCTCAGGACTGATCTCTCCTCAGGTTAGAATAGGACTGATCTCTCCTCAGGACTGATCTCTCCTCAGGACTGATCTCTCCTCAGGTTAGAATATCATCTGTAAACCTGAGAAGATGAGTTACGGTGCCTTCAGAAAGTATTCAGACCCCTTGACCTATTCCCCATTTTGTCGTTTCCGCCTAAATTCAAAATGGATTCAATAGATGTTTTTTTTTCTCTCACTCATCTACACACAATAATGACCAAGTGAAAGATGTTTTTAGAAATATTTGCAAATGTATTGAAATCCACATAAGTATTCAACACCCCCTGAGTCAATACATGTTAGAATCCTCTTGGGCAGTGGTTACAGCAGTGAGGCTTTCTGGGTAATTCTCTAAGAGCTTTGCACACCTGGATTGTATAATATTTTTGCACATTATTCTTTTAAAAAAATTCTTCAAGCTCTGTCAAGTTGGTAGTTTGCTAGACGGCCATTTTGAAATCAACTAGATTTAAGTCAAAACTTAAAAACGTATTTACTTCGCCACCATGGCCTCTTTATTTATTGCCTTGACCTCCCTTATCTCACCTCATCTGCTCACATTGTATATAGACTTATTTTTCTACTGTATTATTGACTGTATGTTTGTTTTTATTCCATGTGTAACTCTGTGTTGTTGTATGTTGTCGAACTGCTTTGCTTTATCTTGGCCAGGTCGCAGTTGTAAATGAGAACTTGTTCTCAACTAGCCTAACCTGGTTAAATAAAGGACTTGTTCTCTACTAGCCTAACCTGGTTAAATAAAGGACTTGTTCTCAACTGGCCTACCTGGTTAAATAAAGGACTTGTTCTCAACTAGCCTAACCTGGTTAAATAAAGGACTTGTTCTCAACTAGCCTAACCTGGTTAAATAAAGGACTTGTTCTCAACTAGCCTACCTGGTTAAATAAAGGACTTGTTCTCAACTAGCCTAACCTGGTTAAATAAAGGACTTGTTCTCAACTAGCCTACCTGGTTAAATAAAGGACTTGTTCTCAACTAGCCTACCTGGTTAAATAAAGGACTTGTTCTCAACTAGCCTAACCTGGTTAAATAAAGGACTTGTTC
>NW_025547569.1:0-20000 GCF_905237065.1 Salmo salar
AACCCCAGTATCACATGATCCCAGGTATAACATGGACCCCAGTATCACATGAACCCTGTATCACATGAACCCCAGTATCACATGAACCCCAGTATCACATGAACCCTGTATCACATGAACCCCAGTATCACATGATCCCCCGTGTTACATGGACCCCAGTATCACATGAACCCTGTATCACATGAACCCCAGTATCACATGAACCCTGTATCACATGAACCCCAGTATCACATGAACCCCAGTATCACATGGACCCCAGTATCACATGGACCCTGTATCACATGAACCCTGTATTACATGAACCCCAGTATCACATGAACCCTGTATCACATGAACCCCAGTATCCCATGAACCCCAGTATCAGCATGATCCCCAGTATCACATGAACCCCAGTATCACATGAACCCCAGTATCACATGAACCCCTGTATCACATGAACCCCAGTATAACATGAACCCCAGTATCACATGAACCCCAGTATCACATGAACCCCAGTATCACATGAACCCCAGTATCACATGATCCCCAGTATAACATGGACCCCAGTATCACATGAACCCTGTATCACATGAACCCCAGTATCACATGAACCCTGTATCACATGAACCCCAATATCACATGAACCCCAGTATCACATGAACCCTGTATCACATGAACCCCAGTATCACATCAACCCTGTATCACATGAACCCCAGTATCCCATGAACCCCAGTATCACATGAACCCCAGTATCCCATGAACCCCTGTATCACATGAACCCCAGTATCACATGAACCCTGTATCACATGAACCCCAGTATCCCATGAACCCCAGTATCACATGAACCCCAGTATCCCATGAACCCCTGTATCACATGAACCCCAGTATAACATGAACCCCCATGTAAGAGATTCCTGCTCTAATAACACTGACCATGGCATAAGGAGTATCTGATTATCTGTGCTGTTCGTACTCTATGTTCTGAGAGTGGCCAGTCTAACTGTAGTATTGGGAGAGCACACAGCCTTATGGTTCTACATCCCAGAACTGTGTTGTTTTGAGACACAGATCAATCCCACGATACTGGGCTGTCTAGCTCTGTACCTAATAAGCCTTCTGGGTCTGTGAGAAATAGGTACTTTCTCCACACTGCTGTTGAAGAAACTGTTTACTGCATGTTAATGATGGTCTGAAGACGATATATGATTTTATATTTTGGAAGAATGGCACTCTGAAGTAGGAGTCAGGTGGGACTGAGACAGGGAGACAGGTGGGACTGAGACAGGGAGACAGGTGGACTGAGACAGGGAGACAGGTGGGACTGAGACAGGGAGGGAGGTGGACTGAGACAGGGAGACAGGTGGGCCTGAGACAGGGAGACAGGTGGGACTGAGACAGGGAGGGAGGTGGGACTGAGACAGGGAGGGAGGTGGGACTGAGACAGGGAGACAGGTGGACTGAGACAGGGAGACAGGTGGGACTGAGACAGGGAGGGAGGTGGACTGAGACAGGGAGGCAGGTGGACTGAGACAGGGAGGCAGGTGGGACTGAGACAGGGAGGGAGGTGGGACTGAGACAGGGAGGGAGGTGGGACTGAGACAGGGAGACAGGGAGGTGGGACTGAGACAGGGAGACAGGGAGGTGGGACTGAGACAGGGAGGGAGGTGGGACTGAGACAGGGAGGCAGGTGGGACTGAGACAGGGAGGGAGGTGGGACTGAGACAGGGAGTCAGGTGGGACTGAGACAGGGAGGGAGGTGGGACTGAGACAGGGAGGGAGGTGGGACTGAGACAGGGAGACAGGTGGGACTGAGACAGGGAGACAGGTGGGACTGAGACAGGGAGACAGGGAGGTGGGACTGAGACAGGGAGGGAGGTGGACTGAGACAGGGAGGCAGGTGGGACTGAGACAGGGAGACAGGTGGGACTGAGACAGGGAGACAGGTGGGACTGAGACAGGGAGACAGGGAGGTGGGACTGAGACAGGGAGGGAGGTGGGACTGAGACAGGGAGACAGGGAGGTGGGACTGAGACAGGGAGGTGGGACTGAGACAGGGAGGGAGGTGGGACTGAGACAGGGAGGGAGGTGGGACTGAGACAGGGAGACAGGGAGGTGGGACTGAGACAGGGAGGTGGGACTGAGACAGGGAGACAGGTGGGACTGAGACAGGGAGGTGGACTGAGACAGGGAGGGATGTGGGACTGAGACAGGGAGGCAGGTGGGACTGAGACAGGGAGACAGGTGGGACTGAGACAGGGAGACAGGTGGACTGAGACAGGGAGGCAGGTGGGACTGAGACAGGGAGGCAGGTGGGACTGAGACAGGGAGGGAGGTGGGACTGAGACAGGGAGACAGGGAGGTGGGACTGAGACAGGGAGGTGGGACTGAGACAGGGAGACAGGTGGGACTGAGACAGGAAGGGAGGTGGACTGAGACAGGGAGGCAGGTGGGACTGAGACAGGGAGGCAGGTGGGACTGAGACAGGGAGACAGGTGGGACTGAGACAGGGAGACAGGTGGGACTGAGACAGGGAGACAGGGAGGTGGGACTGAGACAGGGAGACAGGGAGGTGGGACTGAGACAGGGAGACAGGGAGGTGGGACTGAGACAGGAGACAGGGAGGTGGGACTGAGACAGGGAGGGAGGTGGGACTGAGACAGGGAGGGAGGTGGGACTGAGACAGGGAGACAGGGAGGTGGGACTGAGACAGGGAGACAGGTGGGACTGAGACAGGGAGGTGGACTGAGATAGGGAGGGAGGTGGGACTGAGACAGGGAGGCAGGTGGGACTGAGACAGGGAGACAGGTGGGACTGAGACAGGGAGACAGGTGGGACTGAGACAGGGAGGGAGGTGGGACTGAGACAGGGAGACAGGTGGACTGAGACAGGGAGGCAGGTGGGACTGAGACAGGGAGGCAGGTGGGACTGAGACAGGGAGGGAGGTGGGACTGAGACAGGGAGACAGGGAGGTGGGACTGAGACAGGGAGGTGGGACTGAGACAGAGAGGGAGGTGGGACTGAGACAGGGAGACAGGTGGGACTGAGACAGGGAGGGAGGTGGGACTGAGACAAGGAGGCAGGTGGACTGAGACAGGGAGACAGGTGGGACTGAGACAGGGAGGCAGGTGGGACTGAGACAGAGAGGGAGGTGGACTGAGACAGGGAGACAGGGAGGTGGGACTGAGACAGGGAGGTGGGACTGAGACAGGGGAGGGAGGTGGGACTGAGACAGGGAGGGAGGTGGGACTGAGACAGGGAGACAGGGAGGTGGGACTGAGACAGGGAGGTGGGACTGAGACAGGGAGACAGGTGGGACTGAGACAGGGAGGTGGACTGAGACAGGGAGGGAGGTGGGACTGAGACAGGGAGGCAGGTGGGACTGAGACAGGGAGACAGGTGGGACTGAGACAGGGAGACAGGTGGACTGAGACAGGGAGGCAGGTGGGACTGAGACAGGGAGGGAGGTGGGACTGAGACAGGGAGACAGGGAGGTGGGACTGAGACAGGGAGGTGGGACTGAGACAGAGAGGGAGGTGGGACTGAGACAGGGAGACAGGTGGGACTGAGACAGGGAGACAGGTGGGACTGAGACAAGGAGGCAGGTGGACTGAGACAGGGAGACAGGTGGGACTGAGACAGGGAGGCAGTTGGGACTGAGACAGGGAGACAGGTGGGACTGAGACAGGGAGGCAGGTGGGACTGAGACAGAGAGGGAGGTGGACTGAGACAGTGAGGGAGGTGGACTGAGACAGGGAGGCAGGTGGGACTGAGACAGGGAGGTGGGACTGACACAGGGAGACAGGTGGGACTGAGACAGGGAGGGAGGTGGACTGAGACAGGGAGGCAGGTGGGACTGAGACAGGGAGACAGGTGGGACTGAGACAGGGAGGGAGGTGGACTGAGACAGGGAGGCAGGTGGGACTGAGACAGGGAGGTGGGACTGACACAGGGAGACAGGTGGGACTGAGACAGGGAGGGAGGTGGACTGAGACAGGGAGACAGGTGGGACTGAGACAGGGAGACAGGTGGGACTGAGACAGGGAGGGAGGTGGGACTGAGACAGGGAGGGAGGTGGACTGAGACAGGGAGGCAGGTGGGACTGAGACAGGGAGGTGGGACTGAGACAGGGAGGTGGGACTGACACAGGGAGACAGGTGGGACTGAGACAGGGAGGTGGGACTGAGACAGGGAGACAGGTGGGACTGAGACAGGGAGGCAGGTGGACTGAGACAGGGAGGTGGGACTGAGACAGGGAGGGAGGTGGACTGAGACAGGGAGGTGGGACTGAGACAGGGAGGCAGGTGGGACTGAGACAGGGAGGCAGGTGGGACTGAGACAGGGAGGCAGGTGGGACTGAGACAGGGAGGCAGGTGGGACTGAGACAGGGAGACAGGTGGGACTGAGACAGGGAGGCAGGTGGGACTGAGACAGGGAGGCAGGTGGGACTGAGACAGGTAGACAGGTGGACTGAGACAGGGAGACAGGTGGGACTGAGACAGGGAGACAGGTGGGACTGAGACAGGGAGGCAGGTGGACTGAGACAGGGAGACAGGTGGGACTGAGACAGGGAGACAGGTGGGACTGAGACAGGGAGACAGGTGGCACTGAGACAGGGAGGTGGGACTGAGACAGGGAGACAGGTGGGACTGAGACAGGGAGGCAGGTGGGACTGAGACAGGGAGGGAGGTGGACTGAGACAGGGAGGTGGGACTGAGACAGGGAGGCAGGTGGACTGAGACAGGGAGACAGGTGGACTGAGACAGGGAGGCAGGTGGGACTGAGACAGGGAGGCAGGTGGGACTGAGACAGGGAGGGAGGTGGACTGAGACAGGGAGGCAGGTGGGACTGAGACAGGGAGGCAGGTGGGACTGAGACAGGGAGGGAGGTGGGACTGAGACAGGGAGACAGGGAGGTGGGACTGAGACAGGGAGGTGGGACTGAGACAGGGAGACAGGGAGGTGGGACTGAGACAGGGAGGTGGGACTGAGACAGGGAGGCAGGTGGACTGAGACAGGGAGACAGGTGGGACTGAGACAGGGAGACAGGTGGGACTGAGACAGGGAGACAGGTGGGACTGAGACAGGGAGACTGGTGGGACTGAGACAGGGAGGGAGGTGGGACTGAGACAGAGAGACAGATGGGGCTGAGACTGGGAGGGAGGTGGGACTGAGACAGGGAGACAGGTGGGACTGAGACAGGGAGGCAGGTGGACTGAGACAGGGAGACAGGTGGACTGAGACAGGGAGACAGGTGGGACTGAGACAGGGAGTCAGGTGGGACTGAGACAGGGAGGCAGGTGGACTGAGACAGGGAGACAGGTGGACTGAGACAGGGAGACAGGTGGACTGAGACAGGGAGTCAGGTGGGACTGAGACAGGGAGGGAGAGGGACTGAGATGTTTGACTGAGAGAGGTGGCTGAGGGAGGTGGACTGAGGGAGGTGGCTGAGGGAGGTGGCTGAGGGAGGTGGACTGAGAGGTGGACTGAGAGGTGGACTGAGGGAGGTGGACTGAGGGAGGTGGACTGAGGGAGGTGGACTGAGGGAGATGGACTGAGGGAGGTGACTGAGAGGTGGACTGAGGGAGGTGGACTGAGGGAGATG
Source organism: Salmo salar (assembly GCF_905237065.1). Lineage (NCBI taxonomy): Eukaryota > Metazoa > Chordata > Actinopteri > Salmoniformes > Salmonidae > Salmo > Salmo salar. The sequence goes on from NW_025547569.1 coordinate 5,581, forward strand.
GACTGAGGGAGGTGACTGAGGGAGATGGACTGAGGGAGGTGACTGAGAGGTGGACTGAGGGAGGTGTACTGAGGGAGGTGGACTGAGGGAGGTGGACTGAGGGAGATGGACTGAGGGAGGTGACTGAGAGGTGGACTGAGGGAGGTGGACTGAGAGGTGGACTGAGGGAGGTGTACTGAGGGAGGTGGACTGAGAGGTGGACTGAGGGAGGTGGACTGAGGGAGCTGGACTGAGGGGTGGACTGAGGGAGGTGTACTGAGGGAGGTGGACTGAGAGGTGGGCATCAGGCCCCACAGTTGATCTAGCTGGTTAATTAAAGCTCTATGCCTTTTCCACATCCTGGTCAGTTTAAAGGCCCTCGTTGGAGATGATCAACGCTTCCACGCACATACACATCACTGTGTGTGTGTGTGTGTGTGTGTGTGTGTGTGTGTGTGTGTGTGCGTGTGTGTATAAGTGTATGTGTATAAGTTGTATGTTTCTGTGTGTGTGTACTCCAGATTACATGAGAAGTCTGTTTACAGGGATGCCAGCTGCACACAGACAGACACAGAGAATTCTGTCACCTTGTTACATGGTCTGGAAGGTGAATATGTGTATTTATGGGAGAAATCAGCGAATGAGCCTAGATGTTGAATGTACAGAAGCCCAGGAAGACACCAGCCTTACCTTGGCCCAGATAGACACCAGCTTTACCTTTATCCAGGAAGACACCAGCTTTACCTTGGCCCAGGAAGACACCATCCTTACCTTGGGTCCAGGAAGACACCAGCCTTACCTTGGTCCAGAGAGACACCAGCCTTACCTTGGCCCAGAGATACACCAGCCTTACCTTGGGTCCAGGAAGACACCAGCCTTACCTTGGCCCAGATAGACACCAGCCTTACCTTGGCCCAGGAAGACACCATCCTTACCTTGGGTCCAGGAAGACACCATCCTTACCTTGGTCCAGAGAGACACCAGCCTTACCTTGGTCCAGAGAGACACCATCCTTACCTTGGCCCAGGAAGACACCATCCTTACCTTGGGTCCAGGAAGACACCATCCTTACCTTGGGTCCAGGAAGACACCAGCCTTACCTTGGTCCAGAGAGACACCAGCCTCACCTTGTCCCAGGGAGACACCAGCCTTACCTTGGCCCAGGGAGACACCATCCTTACCTTGGTCCAGGGTCAGCTCTCTCTCTCTCTTGACCTCTGGGTCTACAAATCCAAGCGGAGAATTTTTTTTTGTACCGATGGTGACAAAACATAAATATGTACAGAAAGTAAAAATACCAAAAGGCATGCCCAAACGAATGACTCCAAAACAAGCAAAAGGCTTTATGGCCAGTAAACAAACCCACAGCCTGTTTTGAGCTGTCACTCTGACTGATCACCACCTGATGTGCTTATCAAGGCTCAGCTCAGCACCTGGTCAAGGTTGCTGCTGCCCCCTGGGGGATGGAGTGTAGAAGTGTATCCTGGACAGTGTGTCTTGTCTCCGAATCATCAAACGTACAACAATCATTATACGATGCTTTTGATGACTCAAATTACACATGCGAATGACTGATCTATCTCATCGCTCCAGAGTGAATAGATAATCATTCATTTCTTCCTGTTGTCACGTAATTGTCTGACGTCTGAGGCTGTATTTAATAAAGTCATATTAAAAAAAACACGTGTTGTTTTAGGGAAGTGTAATTCATTCTAATTAAGTCAAGAGTAAATAAACATATGATTAGACACACACACGCACACACACACACACACACACACACACACACACACACACACACACACACACACACACACACACACACACACACACACACACACACATTAAACAGCAGCTCCATATGAATATAATGTTATTATTGATAATTTTGTAGATACCACAGGGATGTTTTTCACCCAGGTCACAAGCAATATAACAGACACATACAGTAGTAGACAGGCTAGACATTTGATGTCAGTATGCTTGGGTTCATGTCTCTGTCTTTTTGTCTCTTTGTCTGTGTTTGTGTCTCTCTCCTGTGTGTGTGTGTGTGTGTGTGTGTGTGTGTGTGTGTGTGTGTGTGTGTGTGTGTGTGTGTGTGTGTGTGTGTGTGTGTGTGTGTGTGTGTGTGTGATGACAGAACCAACCACACTCTCTGTCATGCACAGCCACTCCCATCATCCTGCCACAGAGAGGACAGCCAGCCACTCATGTCATCCTGCCACAGAGAGGACAGCCAGCCACTCATGTCATCCTGCCACAGAGAGGACAGCCAGCCACTCATGTCATCCTGCCACAGAGAGGACAGCCAGCCACTCCCGTCATCCTGCCACAGAGAGGACAGCCAGCCACTCCCGTCATCCTGCCACAGAGAGGACAGCCGGCCACTCATGTCATTCTGCCACAGAGAGGACAGCCAGCCACTCTCTCCCAGACTGCAGATGTAACTCTGTCACCTGGTCTGTCATCTACAGCCTAGCAGGAAGGAAGTCTGTCATCTACAGCCTAGCAGGAAGGAAGTCTGTCATCTACAGCCTAGCAGGAAGAAAGTCTGTCATCTACAGCCTAGCAGGAAGTCTGTCATCTACAGCCTAGCAGGAAGGAAGTCTGTCATCTACAGCCTAGCAGGAAGGAAGTCTGTCATCTACAGCCTAGCAGGAAGGAAGTCTGTCATCTACAGCCTAGCAGGAAGGAAGTCTGTCATCTACAGCCTAGCGGGAAGGAAGTCTGTCATTTACAGCCTAGCAGGAAGGAAGTCTGTCATTTACAGCCTAGCAGGAAGGAAGTCTGTCATCTACAGCCTAGCAGGAAGTCTGTCATCTACAGCCTAGCAGGAAGTCTGTCTGTCATCTACAGCCTAGCAGGAAGGAAGTCTGTTATCTACAGCCTAGCAGGAAGGAAGTCTGTTATCTACAGCCTAGCAGGAAGTATGTCATCTACAGCCTAGCAGGAAGGAAGTCTGTCATCTACAGCCTAGCAGGAAGGAAGTCTGTCATCTACAGCCTAGCAGGAAGGAAGTATGTCATCTATAGCCTAGCAGGAAGTCTGTCATCTACAGCCTAGCAGGAAGTCTGTCTGTCATCTACAGCCTAGCAGGAAGTCTGACACCTACAGCCTAGCAGGAAGTCTGTCATCTACAGCCTAGCAGGAAGTCTGTCATCTACAGCCTAGCAGGAAGGAAGTCTGTCATCTACAGCCTAGCAGGAAGGAAGTCTGTTATCTACAGCCTAGCAGGAAGTCTGTCATCTACAGCCTAGCAGGAAGGAAGTCTGTCATCTACAGCCTAGCAGGAAGGAAGTCTGTCATCTACAGCCTAGCAGGAAGTCTGTCATCTATAGCCCAGCAGGACGCCTGTCATCTACAACCTAGCGGGAAGGAAGTCTGTCATCTACAGCCTAGCAGGAAGTCTATCATCTACAGCCTAGCGGGAAGGAAGTCTGTCATCTACAGCCTTGCAGGAAGGAAGTCTGTCATCTACATTCTAGCAGGAAGGAAGTCTGTCATCTACAGCCTAGCAGGGAGGAAGTCTGTCATCTACAGCCTAGCAGGAAGGAAGTCTGTCATCTACAGCCTAGCAGGAAGGAAGTCTGTCATCTACAGCCTAGCAGGGAGGAAGTCTGTCATCTACATTCTAGCAGGAAGGAAGTCTGTCATCTACAGCCTAGCAGGAAGGAAGTCTGTCATCTACAGCCTAGCAGGAAGTATGTCATCTACAGCCTAGCAGGAAGGAAGTCTGTCATCTACATTCTAGCAGGAAGGAAGTCTGTCATCTACAGCCTAGCAGGAAGTATGTCATCTACAGCCTAGCAGGGAGGAAGTCTGTCATCTACAGCCTAGCAGGAAGGAAGTCTGTCATCTACAGCCTAGCAGGAAGTCTATCATCTACAGCCTAGCGGGAAGGAAGTCTGTCATCTACAGCCTAGCAGGAAGTCTATCATCTACAGCCTAGCGGGAAGGAAGTCTGTCATCTACAGCCTTGCAGGAAGGAAGTCTGTCATCTACATTCTAGCAGGAAGGAAGTCTGTTATCTACAGCCTAGCAGGAAGTATGTCATCTACAGCCTAGCAGGAAGGAAGTCTGTCATCTACAGCCTAGCAGGAAGGAAGTCTGTCATCTACAGCCTAGCAGGAAGTCTGTCATCTACAGCCTAGCGGGAAGGAAGTCTGTCATCTACAGCCTAGCAGGAAGGAAGTCTGTCATCTACAGCCTAGCAGGAAGTCTGTCATCTACAGCCTAGCAGGAAGGAAGTCTGTCATCTACAGCCTAGCAGGAAGGAAGTCTCTCATCTACAGCCTAGCAGGAAGGAAGTCTGTCATCTACAGCCTAGCGGGAAGGAAGTCTGTCATCTACAGCCTAGCAGGAAGGAAGTCTCTCATCTACAGCCTAGCAGGAAGGAAGTCTGTCATCTACAGCCTAGCAGGAAGAAAGTCTGTCATCTACAGCCTAGCAGGAAGGAAGTCTGTCATCTACAGCCTAGCAGGAAGGAAGTCTGTCATCTACAGCCTAGCGGGAAGTCTGTCATCTACAGCCTAGCAGGAAGGAAGTCTATCATCTACAGCCTTGCGGGAAGTATGTTACTGGACACACACACACACACACACACACACACACACACACACACACAGTGTTTGTCTGTTTTCACACTGTGGGCTAGCCAAACAGCAGGGTACTCTGGCCGTCCCACGGGTCAGCTCCCTCTCGAACCCCAAGGTGCTTTGATCTGACGGGGCGGAGAGGGGGGTCTGAGAGCGAAGGGCTTTGTAGACTGGAGGGCGTGTTGGAAGTTCGAGGGTAGGAGGGGTTTTTCTGTGGTTTAGTAGGGTGGAATGAGGGTTCTAAGGTGTGTGTGTGTGTGTTCTGAGGTGTGTGTGTGTGTGTGCTCTGTGGTGTGTGTGTGTGCTCTGTGGTGTGTGTGTGTGCTCTGTGGTGTGTGTGTGTTCTGAGGTGGTGTGGTGTGTGTGTGTGTGTGTGTGTGTGTGTGTGTGTGTGTGTGTGTGTTCTGAGGGATAGGGAGGAGGTCAGCCAGGGGTTCTAAGGAGGAGGGCTGGGGGTTGGTTGAGGTTAAAGGTCAAGGAGGGTTGAAGGTCAAATGCCCTCCTGTCTGCTACTGTTACCACACACACACACACACACACACACACACACACACACACACACACACACACACACACACACACACACACACACACACACACACACACACACACACACACACACACACACACACACACACACACACACACAGTTTGACTGATCAGTTGTGTGACAGGAGCCATGTTAATGAAGATGGACCAGCTTGATAGATCTTGATTTGTCACGGCTGGCCGACGACTGACAACTCATTGAAGCACACAATAGGAAGTACCAAGAGTCCCAAATGGCACCCTATTCATTATGTAGTGTAGACACTATGGGCCCTGGTCAAAAGTAGTACACTGTAGAAAAGGTGCCATATGGGACGTAACCTTAAGAGGAGTCCTGCTCTTGAAAGAAGTAGCCAGAAAGTACATCCACCTTTTCCATAACCTTGTAGCTGCTTCATGCTTTACTCTTGGCAGACATTTTCTTCTCACGTCAAAACGACTTACTCTTGGCAGACATTTTCTTCTCACGTCAAAACGACAGAAGAGAAGAAGAGGGGAGAAGGTAATCTAGCCTGTGGGTTTACTCAACTGTCCACAATACCTCCAAAAGTGTTCATGTGTGTGTCTCTCCAACCTGGTCTCAGAGCATACGTAAATCCGAGACACTCAATTAGGTAAGATATGTTATGATTCGTATGGAATGTATTAATTTGTGGATGTCCATTAACCAATTTTGTATGATAGGTTACGAATTACAAAACGCACAATATGTTAAGATATTCCAAAATATTTGATATGTTTCTATTTCTTGCTTGGTGGCTAACGTTAGCTAGGTTAAGGGTTAGCTAACAGGGTTAAGGTTAGCTACAAGGAAGGGTTAGCTAATCCGGATTTACAAATTAAATTGTATTGGTCACGTACACATATTTAGCACATGTTATTGCAGGTGTAGCGAAATGCTTGTGTTCCTAGCTCCAACAGTGCAGTAGTATCTAACAATACACAACAATACACACTAATCTAAAAGTAAAATAATGGCATTTTTGAAATATATAAATATTAGGATGAGCAATGTTGGAGTGGCATTGACTAAAATACAGTAGAATAGAATACAGTATTTACATATGACATGAGTAAAGCAGTAGGCAAACATGATCAAAGTTACATTTACTATGTTACGTCTAGTCTATGAGACCCAGTTGTTCTCCCACCTCCATGTGGCCCCATTACCTACAGATGGTGACAAACACACACACACACACACACACACACACACACACACACACACACACACACACACACACACACACACACACACAGAGACACGCACACACACACACACACACACACACACACACACACACACACACAGACACGCACACGCACACACACACACACACACACACACACACACACACACACACACACACACACACACACACACACACACACGCACACACAGAGACATGCACACACAGAGACACACACACACACACACACACACACACACACACACACACACACACACACACACACACACACACACACACACACACACACACACACACACAGAGACACAACACACACACACACACACACACACACACACACACACACACACACACACTTCCCTAACCTTTAAGCCTAAATCCTAACTCCTAATTCTAACCCCAACACTAAACCTAACCCCTAACCTTAAAATAGCCTTTTTACAAAATGTCCTCACTTCTCTAAATTTTAGTTGGTTTACTATTCTTGTGAGGACTTCTGGTTCTCACAAGTATAGTAAAACATGTACACACACACACACACACACACACACACACACACACACACACACACACACACACACACACACACACACACACACACACGCACACACACACACACACACACACACCAGTGGAAGCTGCTGAGGGGAGGAAGGCTCATAATAATGTCTGGAACGGAGCGAACGGAATGGAATCAAACACATGGAAACCATGGAAACCACGTAATATTATTGTTTGATGTATTTGTTACCATTCCGCTCATTCCCCTTCAGCCATTACCACGAGCCCGTCCTCCCCAATTCAGGCGCCACCAACCTCCAGTGATACACACAGATCCGTCAGCCTTAGTCCGGCCCGTCTTTTTCTGAAGGCACAGTAATTAACATGCCATCTGATACACTATTAGGGCCGGAAGGCTCTCCAAGGACAGGCTCACAGGTAATCCATCCCAGTATGCTAACTGGCCTAGCGTCTCTGTCAGTAATGGTGACCTGAGCCCACAGAGACGGCGCACACACATCGGCAACCTATTCCGTAAATAGTGCACCGTGTAGGGTGCCAAATGGGACGCAAAGCCCTGAAGTCTTTGGAGGTTGGGGAGGAATGGAGTGAACCATTTCGAGCCATGGTTTAAGAGGAGTCAGTCCTCACCCACTATGTGGTTCTGAAACCTCATTCGAGAAGTGCTAGAAGAAACTACTTACAACTCAAGTATATTCTCTCTCATTATTTATTCTCAACCTGGAAACCAGTATTTGATTGAATAGAAGTACTTGGTTACTTTTGATTCATCACTGTGTAAACTGGTTTTCAGTTTTATATATATATATATATATATATATATATATATATATATATATATATATATATATATATATATATATATATATATATATATATATATACTACACTGTTAATAAGACATGAGGGGCTTGCCTGGTTGGCACACATCCCCACCATGACTTAGGCCCTGTCCCCCAATGGCACCCCATTCCCTATATAGTGCACTACTTTTGACCAGATCCCCATGGGCCCTTGTCAAAAGTAGTACACTATACATAACTTGTCGTTATGATGAGTAATGTTGATGACTAAGTACCGCGATCTGGGTTTTAAAAAGTAGCTAATGGATCTGAATTTCTCCCCAGTCTGAAAGGACAGTTTCCAACACCTCTGAGTTTTATTTATACAGGTGAGAATAATGTTCACCCGCGATTTTTCAAATGTAGCGTGATAGAATGTCGGTCGACAAGATTCTCTGGGGCAGACAGAAGCTTTCTAAAACGTCTCCAAACTCTAATTCACCTGTAAGCGATGATACTTTGTCGTCCTGTGTTTTTTTTAAATTTAACCTTTTATTTAACTAGGCAAGTCAGTTAAGAACAAATTCTAATTTTCAATGACGGCCTAGGAACAGTGGGTTAACAGCCTTGTTCAGGGAAGAACAACAGATTTTTACCTTGTCAGCTCAGGGATTCAATCCATAAACCTTTCGGTTACTAGTCCAACGCTCTAACCACTAGGCTACCTGCCTCCCCCTCTAACCACTAGGCTACCTGCCTCCCCTCTAACCACTAGGCTACCTGCCTCCCCCTCTAACCACTAGGCTACCTGCCTCCCCCTCTAACCACTAGGCTACCTGCCTCCCCCTCTAACCACTAGGCTACCTACCTCCCCCTCTAACCACTAGGCTACCTGCCTCCCCCTCTAACCACTAGGCTACCTGCCTCCCCCTCTAACCACTAGGCTACCTGCCTCCCCTCTAACCACTAGGCTACCTGCCTCCCCCTCTAACGACTAGGCTACCTGCCTCCCCTCTAACCACTAGGCTACCCGCCTCCCCCTCTAACCACTAGGCTACCTGCCTCCCCCTCTAACCACTAGGCTACCTGCCTCCCGCCTCTAACCACTAGGCTACCTGCCACCCCCCCTCTAACCACTAGGCTACCTGCCTCCCCCTCTAACCACTAGGCTACCTGCCTCCCCCTCTAACCACTAGGCTACCTGCCTCCCCCTCTAACCCCTAGGCTACCTGCCTCCCCTCTAACCCCTAGGCTACCTGCCTCCCCTCTAACCACTAGGCTACCTGCCTCCCCCCTCTAACCACTAGGCTACCTGCCTCCCCCTCTAACCACTAGGCTACCTGCCTCCCCCTCTAACCACTAGGCTACCTGCCTCCCCCTCTAACCACTAGGCTACCTGCCTCCCCCTCTAACCACTAGGCTACCTGCCTCCCCCTCTAACCACTACCTGCCTCCCACCTCTAACCACTAGGCTACCTGCCTCCCCCCTCTAACCGCTACCTGCCTCCCACCTCTAACCACTAGGCTACCTGCCTCCCCCTCTAACCACTAGGCTACCTGCCTCCCCTCTAACCACTAGGCTACCTGCCTCCCCCTCTAACCACTAGGCTACCTGCCTCCCCTCTAACCACGAGGCTACCTGCCTCCCCTCTAACCACGAGGCTACCTGCCTCCCCCTCTAACCACTAGGCTACCTGCCTCCTCCCTCTAACCACTAGGCTACCTGCCTCCCCCTCTAACCACTAGGCTACCTGCCTCCCCCTCTAACCACTAGGCTACCTGCCCCCCCTCTAACCACTAGGCTACCTGCCTCCCCCTCTAACCACTAGGCTACCTGCCTCCCCCTCTAACCACTAGGCTACCTGCCTCCCCCCTCTAACCACTAGGCTACCTGCCTCCCCCTCTAACCACTAGGATACCTGCCTCCTCCCTCTAACCACTAGGCTACCTTCCTCCCCCTCTAACCACGAGGCTACCTGCCTCCCCCCTCTAACCACTAGGCTACCTGCCTCCTCCCTCTAACCACTAGGCTACCTGCCTCCCCCTCTAACCACTAGGCTACCTGCCTCCTCCCTCTAACCACTAGGCTACCTGCCTCCCCCTCTAACCACTAGGCTACCTGCCTCCCCCTCTAACCACTAGGCTACCTGCCTCCCCCTCTAACCACTAGGCTACCTGCCTCCCCCTCTAACCACTAGGCTACCTGCCTCCCCCTCTAACCACTAGGCTACCTGCCTCCCCTCTAACCACTAGGCTACCTGCCTCCCCCTCTAACCACTAGGCTACCTGCCTCCCCTCTAACCACTAGGCTACCTGCCTCCCCCTCTAACCACTAGGCTACCTGCCTCCCCCTCTAACCACTAGGCTACCTGCCTCCCCCTCTAACCACTAGGCTACCTGCCTCCCCTCTAACCACTAGGCTACCTGCCTCCCCCTCTAACCACTAGTCTACCTGCCTCCCCCTCTAACCACTAGGCTACCTGCCTCCCCCTCTAACCACTAGGCTACCTGCCTCCCCCCTCTAACCACTAGGCTACCCCCTCCCCCTCTAACCACTAGACTACCTGCCTCCCCCTCTAACCACTAGGCTACCTGCCTCCCCCTCTAACCACTAGGCTACCTGCCTCACCCCTCTAACCACTAGGCTACCTGCCTCCCCCTCTAACCACTAGGCTACCTGCCTCCCCCTCTAACCACTAGGCTACCTGCCTCCCCTCTAACCACTAGGCTACCTGCCTCCCCTCTAACCACTAGGCTACCTGCCTCCCCTCTAACCACTAGGCTACCTGCCTCCCCCTCTAACCACTAGGCTACCTGCCTCCCCCTCTAACCACTAGGCTACCTGCCTCCCCTCTAACCACTAGGCTACCTGCCTCCCCCTCTAACCACTAGGCTACCTGCCTCCACCCTCTAACCACTAGGCTACCTGCCTCCCCCCTCTAACCACTAGGCTACCTGCCTCCCCCTCTAACCACTAGGCTACCTGCCTCCCCTCTAACCACTAGGCTACCTGCCTCCCCCCTCTAACCACTAGGCTACCTGCCTCCCCCTCTAATCACTAGGCTACCTGCCTCCCCCTCTAACCACTAGGCTACCTGCCTCCCCTCTAACCACTAGGCTACCTGCCTCCCCCTAACCACTAGACTACCTGCCTCCCCTCTAACCACTAGGCTACCTGCCTACCCCCTCTAACCACTAGGCTACCTGCCTCCCCCTCTAACCACTAGGCTACCTGCCTCCCCCCTCTAACCGCTACCTGCCTCCCCCTCTAACCACTAGGCTACCTGCCTCCCCCCTCTACCCACTAGGCTACCTGCCTCCCCCCTCTAACCACTAGCCTACCTGCCTCACCCCTCTAACCACTAGGCTACCTGCCTCCCCCTCTAACCACTGGCTACCTGCCTCCCCCTCTAACCACTAGGCTACCTGCCTCCCCCTCTACCCACTAGGCTACCTGCCTCCCCCCTCTAACCACTAGCCTACCTGCCTCACCCCTCTAACCACTAGGCTACCTGCCTCCCCCTCTAACCACTAGGCTACCTGCCTCCCCCTCTAACCACTAGGCTACCTGCCTCCCCCTCTAACCACTAGGCTACCTGCCTCCCCTCTAACCACTAGGCTACCTGCCTCCCCCTCTAACCACTAGGCTACCTGCCTCCCCCATCTAACCACTAGGCTACCTGCCTCCCCCTCTAACCACTAGGCTACCTGCCTCCCCCTCTAACCACTAGGCTACCTGCCTCCCCCTCTAACCACTAGGCTACCTGCCTCCCCTCTAACCACTAGGCTTCCTGCCCCCCCTCTAACCACTAGGCTACCTGCCTCCCCCTCTAACCACTAGGCTACCTGCCTCCCCTCTAACCACTAGGCTACCTGCCTCCCCCTCTAACCACTAGACTACCTGCCTCCTCTAACCACTAGGCTACCTGCCTCCTCTAACCACTAGGCTACCTGCCTCCCCCCCTCTAACCACTAGGCTACCTGCCTCCCCCTCTAACCACTAGGCTACCTACCTCCCCCTCTAACCACTAGGCTACCTGCCTCCCCCTCTAACCACTAGGCTACCTGCCTCCCCCTCTAACCACTAGGCTACCTGCCTCCCCCTCTAACCGCTAGGCTACCTGCCTCCCCCTCTAACCACGAGGCTACCTGCCTCCCCCTCTAACCACTAGGCTACCTGCCTCCCCCTCTAACCACTAGGCTACCTGCCTCCCCCTCTAACCACTAGGCTACCTGCCTCCCCTCTAACCACTAGGCTACCTGCCTCCCCCTCTAACCACTAGGCTACCTGCCTCCCCCTCTAACCACTAGGGTACCTGCCTCCCCCTCTAACCACTAGGCTACCTGCCTCCCCCTCTAACCACTAGGCTACCTGCCTCCCCCTCTAACCACTAGGCTACCTGCCCTCCCCCTCTAACCACTAGGCTACCTGCCTCCCCCCTCTAACCACTAGGCTACCTGCCTCCCCCTCTAACCACTAGGTTACCTGCCCCCCCTCTAACCACTAGGCTACCTGCCTCCCCCTCTAACCACTAGGCTACCTGCACTCCCCCTCTAACCACTAGGCTACCTGCCTCCCCTCTAACCACTAGGCTACCTGCCTCCCCCTCTAACCACTAGGCTACCTGCCTCCCCCTCTAACCACTAGGCTACCTGCCTCCCCTCTAACCACTAGGCTACCTGCCTCCCCCCTCTAACCACTAGGCTACCTGCCCTCCCCTCTAACCACTAGGCTACCTGCCTCCCCCTCTAACCACTAGGCTACCTGCCTCCCCCTCTAACCACTAGGCTACCTAACTCCCCCTCTAACCACTGGGCTACCTGCCTCCCCCTCTAACCACTAGACTACCTGCCTCCCCCTCTAACCACTAGGCTACCCGCCTCCCCTCTAACCACTAGGCTACCTGCCTCCCCCTCTAACCACTAGACTACCTGCCTCCCCCTCTAACCACTAGGCTACCTGCCTCCCCCTCTAACCACTAGGCTACCTGCCTCCCCCCTCTAACCACTAGACTACCTGCCTCCCCCTCTAACCACTAGGCTACCTGCCTCCCCCTCTAACCACTAGGCTACCTGCCTCCCCCTCTAACCACTAGACTACCTGCCTCCCCCTCTAACCACTAGGCTACCTGCCTCCCCTCTAACCACTAGGCTACCTGCCTCCCCCTCTAACCACTAGGCTACCTGCCTCCCCCTCTAACCGCTAGGCTACCTGCCTCCCCCTCTAACCGCTAGGCTACCTGCCTCCCCCTCTAACCACTAGGCTACCTGCCTCCCCCTAACCACTAGGCTACCTGCCCCCCCTCTAACCACTAGGCTACCTGCCTCCCCCTCTAACCACTAGGCTACCTGCCTCCCCCTCTAACCACTAGGCTACCTGCCGCCTAATGAAGACTAAATGTTAGAAAATGTACCTTCATAAGAAAGCTTCCCCCAGTCTACTACCGACTGCATACCTTTTCAATTCATAATATATTTCTGATTGAAAATGCTCATTCTACATGTGTGTTTTTTTCACCAAGAGTTTGATCACCTCTTCATCAAATGTACCGTTCCTTTGTTGTCTCGGTTGTAGACTAAAAACGTGGTCCACTTCAAAAGGCAATAAACAAAAAAGTGAGAAACTTTATCTCACATAAAATCCTCCCTTTTTGCTCACTATTTCTCAGACATCACGTTCTGCACATGATACCCATGAAATCTTTTTTGCTTCTGCCCCAAACGGCACCCTTTACAGTGCCCTACTTTTGACCAGAGCTGACAGGGTTTTCATAAAGTTCTGGTTGAAAGTAGTGTGCTATATAGGGAATAGGCTGGAAATTTGGGGGACTCAACTCAAAACAACACCAGTTGTATGTAGAGACCTGCTGCTTGGAGCCTCTGACAGTCCGTCTTCTACCAGGAGGTGAAAGGTCATGTCGGCATGTCAAAATAAGACTGATGGCTCGGTAAAATAAATCCTTTCTGACATTTATCTGGGCTTTCAGTTTGATCCGGAGCGTTTCAAACATGCAATTGGATTGATTGGAATGACTGACCTTGTAAAACAATATTAATGATTTGAAGATTTCAATGCCGTTTGCATAAAAGCACCTTGTTCAGTTTTTACAATTTTAGGCTAGTTCATTAGAGACCACTGTGTGTCGAGTTTCTTATACGGACTTTTATTGCAGGTAAGACGTTCTGTTTCAGCTGTTTGGGTGTATTGCAAATTCAGATTCCTCTCTGACAACGCTCATGTAACCATCCCCTCTCCATGTAACCATCCCCTCTCCATGTAACCATCCCCTCTACATGTAACCATCCCCTCTCCATGTAACCATACCCTCTCCATGTAACCATCCCCTCTACATGTAACCATCCCTCTCCATGTAACCATACCCTCTCCATGTAACCATCCCCTCTCCATGTAACCATCCCTCTCCATGTAACCATCCCCTCTACATGTAACCATCCCTCTCCATGTAACCATCCCCTCTCCATGTAACCATCCCCTCTCCATGTAACCATCCCTCTCCATGTAACCATCCCTCTACATGTAACCATCCCCTCTACATGTAACCATCCCATCTCCATGTAACCATCCCCTCTCCATGTAACCATCCCCTCTCCATGTAACCATACCCTCTCCATGTAACCATACCCTCTCCATGTAACCATACCCTCTCCATGTAACCATCCCCTCTCCATGTAACCATCCCCTCTCCATGTAACCATCCCCTCTACATGTAACCATCCCCTCTACATGTAACCATCCCCTCTACATGTAACCATCCCCTCTA